>NW_011889504.1:359745-539366 GCF_000151845.1 Pteropus vampyrus | reverse complement strand
ATCAAAGAAGAGTTATTTAGGAAGCACCGATTCAGGCAGAAGCTCAATAATGTTCTGTTTGGGAGACAAAGGCAATGGGTGTTTATGAGAAAGGGAAGGGGATGATGACATCCATAAAAGAAAGGCATTTCTATGGGTGCAGAAAAAGTAACATAGTGACACTAATTCTAAACAGTGTTTTAACTGTTGGTCTGGTGGTCATCAGTCTGGTAGTCCTGTCTGCTTTTTTGTTATCCCTGTAAATGGTTCTTTGGGACACGAGATTGCTTTAGGCTCCGTCCAAGGGTTATTTTCCCGTTCAAGAGTTATTTTCTCCCTGCAAATGGTTCTTTGGGACATGGAGTTGCTTTAGGCTCCGTCCAAGGGTTATTTTCCCTGTCCAAGGGTTATTTTCTCGCGTTTTAACATCACAGAGGTTTGAGGAGTAAGATGCCACAAGGCTGTCCTTGGGGGCGGCAACTCTGTGTTAAAGTGGCTTCGTTTGTATTATTTTTCACACTCAGACTCCCATACCCACAGTGGGTTCAGTGACTCTTCACCCTGGGGCTTGGGCTGTGGGTGTAGGGTGGAGCTGTGGGTCCTTACTCAGGGTTCCCAGAGTGAAGGGCCAATAGGATACATACACGTATATAGACGAATATAAATATATATCATAGCCTGAATATGCGCTCCTCCTCATCCCCCAATTCATCTGTTGAAACTGCTCTCCAGGGTGATGCTCTTGGAGGCGGGGCCTTTGGCATGTGATAGGGCCATTGGGTGAAATCTTCATTAATTTAATCAGTGTTCTTACAAAGGTCCCAAAGGAGCCCTCGCTCCTGCTGCCCTGTGAGGACAGAGGAAAATGATGGCTTTCTGTGAAGCGGCAAGAAGGCCCTCATCAGACACTGAATCTGCCTGTGACTTGACTTTGGACTTCCAGCTTTGAGAAAAGTGAGAAATAAATGTTTGTTGCCACCCACTTGATGGTGTGATATTTTTGTTATAGCAGCTTGAACAGACTGAGACTATACAGATGTATATGTTGCATATATATACATGTTATATACCTATATCTATGTCTATATCTGTCAAATCTCTGTATAGAGAGAGATGCTTTGAATAGTTAGCACACTCAGTTGTGGGGCTGGCAAGCCTGAGCACACAGGGCAGGCTGGAGACCCAGAGAACTGATACTGCACCCTGATTCTGAAGGCAGACTGCAGGCAGGATCACCTCCTCCCTGGAGACCTCAGTCTTGGCTCTTAAGGCCTTCAACTGATTGGACAAGGCCCACCACAGTACAGAGGACAGTCTGCTTCACTCAAAGTCTACTGATTTAAAGGTCAATGACATCTAAAAAACAACTTCACAGCAACATCTAGACTGGTTGTGACCAAAGGCCTGAGCACCGTGGCCTGTCCAAGTTGATGCATAAAGTTCACCACCATGGTGACTCCCGAGTACCTACTCTCCACATCTCTGACTCAGTCTCCTGTCGAAACTTTAGTGTTCTTTAAAACCGTTTTCACATCACTTTACCATCTTCCCTGCACTACAGTTTATGAGATAAAAATTAATTTCTGAGTTCCTGAACACTCATGCTATTTGGAGGTCCATAAAGCTTTTTTCTCACAGAGTCCATGTTGTCATTTAAAGCTCTTTATTCAAGGCCATTGTTCTAACTTGAAATTCAGAGTTGACTATTATTTTGTAGCCATGTGCTACAAGGAAAACTGTGATAGGCAAATGTTGAGAACTGGTACTGACTTACTGGAGGGGTCATTTCAGAAACACTTAACAACCTTTAGGGCACAATTCTCACCCATTGGCAGGAGCACAAGCCATCAGCCAAGGTGAACCTGCAGTAGTGAGTACTGGCACAGTATTTGCCCCCAGGGAAATGGTAACTCACAGAGAACAGTCAGTCGATCACGCCTCAAAAAGACACCTACAGTGTAAGTCACCTTTGGATCTAAGCAACAGAAAAGCCATGTTAAATTGCTTAAACAACAAGGCACTTCATTGTTGGGAAGGGGCACATACTTTCAGGAAATTGGGATGCTTTTAGCAAGAAAGAAGGTGGCCATTGGGAGCTGGTCTGTGGGATCTGCTCCACTCCTGTGAAATTCTATGTTCATCATAGGATAGGGTAAATACCTAGTATCTTGCAGTTTGTGACTGGAAATGAATTAGAAGGCATAGGAGAGAGGCTTGCACCTATTGAGGGAGGAGAAAAATCAGGGAGTCTTATTAGAAAAAAAGACTGATGTACTGGTGGAGGCCAGAAAAAGAGGGATGCCCAACTCTTAGGAGCATCCTACTTCAAGGCCACCAGATCCCACCGAACTGGTGCCTGGGCTAGGGAATATGTCTTTTTTTTTTTTTCCTTTATTTTAATTACAAAGTTATATGTGCTTGTTGGAAAAAAATACTATCAATAGAAAAAGTTAGATGTAGAAAATAAAAATCTTTTATATGTTCTCATTTCATATTTCTAGTTTTAAATACAGTTCTTTCAGATTTGTCTACACAGCTTTAATAGGTGCATGTGCATATATTAAAAAAGTCATACTATATATATCTTCAACAACTTGCCTAATGTCTGATAGAATAATACTCTGCAGGAAGTTTTTTAAGGTTTTCAAGCATGAGGAATTAAGGTCCAGGAAGGCATTCCAGGTGACAGGAGGGGTCAGATCAGGGATGACCCACAAAACTCAGCAGTGATGTAGTGCCTTATTTTGTGCTGCTGTGGCCACTGAGCCCTTAAAATGCCGCTAATGCAGTTAGCACTGAATTGCTTATTTTGATTAATTTTCATTTGAATTTCAGTAGCCACATGTGGTTAGCAGCCACTGTGTTGCTCGGGTTGACAAATGGAAAGTGGCAGCAATGGCAGCAGCCTAAGAGCTAGGAAAGCAATGTGCCTTCTCATGCACATAGGAGAAGTGAAACCACGTCTTCCAGCCCAGAGGGGTGATCACTACCTGGGGTGGGGTTTAAGGAAGGTGGAGTTGGGTAAAGATTCGGAGGCATTTCAGGCCCAGAGATGCATGAATGATTTAGGATTTCCAGCTCTGTTATTAGTTTTGCTTTGGGCTTTCCAGTAGAATGGTGACTTTAAATGTTTTGGGTCTTTGTCTCCACACCCAGTTTTTCATGTCTAGTATCTGGATTTTTGGATTTAGAAAACCCCTATTGTGAGTGTTCCCTCACTTCGTCCCCCTCCGGAGAACCAGGGCTTGCTCATCATGTGGACTTGGAGGTGGGTGGGGGAGCACTCTGTCCAGGCCTTTTTCTTTCCCTCTCAGCTTGTGGCAGTAAATTTGGGTCGTGGTGGGGGGAGACTTTACTCAGTGCCAACAGCATGGCTCTAGAACAGCTTGGGCAAGATGGCCCTCACATCACAGCTCTGGCGAGACAGCCTTGCTCTAGTGGGATAGCTCTGGCTCTGGCTCTGGTGACACAGGCCCAGCAGAGGTAATGGTCTCTGATGGAAACTCCAACAGAAAAAAGGGCGCTCCAGTGAGGCCGGGTCAAGCTGCTTATACAGAGAATAGTGCCTGTCCTGGTCCCTGATCAGTCCACTCCCATGCAAATGAGAACTCCAAATCTACACAGTTTGACTGGTCCAGAAAGTACTCTCCAGATTGGTTGGAGCTGCTTTGATTGGTCAGTGAAGATGTAAATAAGGACATATAGCTGCGCAGCTCTGATTGGTTGGGGAAAGTATCAGTCCTATTGGTTGAAATAGTATCCTAGGAGCTCTCTTATAAGAGTCAAAACTGCCAGCAGGAGCCCAGTGCAGGAGGCAGGCAGCTCAGTGCAGCTTTTCCCTGAAACATAGAGAGCACAGGAGGCCACTGTTTAGCAAGGACTGCTGGACTGTCTGTAAATTTGAGCCCAGTCAGCCACCAGGAGCCCTTCTTGACAGGCACATTCACTCTCAGAGTCAACAACACCTATTGGAATGACTTAAACAAGTAAAACGCAACTAGTTCTACCAAGTGCTGGCAAGGAGGCAGAGAGACTGGGATGGGACTGGGGCCCTCACCCACTCCTGGTAGGGTGCAGAGTGGCATTGCTGCTTCAAGAAACAGTTTGGCGGCTGCTTATAAAACTAATATACTCTTCCCATGTGATCCTGCTATTCCACTCTTGGTATTTACCCAATAGAAATGAAAACCAACATTCACACAAAAGTCTGTGTGCAAGTGTTTGACAGTCACCACAACTGGCAGCCACGGAAATGTGCTTTGTGTAGGGAGTGGGCATCCACCCCATGTGAGATGTCCCAGCAAGAGCCAGGAGTGAAGCGCAGACAGATGAGACTGCAGTGGTGAGCCTCACAGGTATTGTGACGAGTGAGGGGCCTGGCACAGAAGGCTGCACGGCACAGCAGTCTGTTAATGACACTCTGGAAGAGGTGCAGGTTTAGCTGCTGCACTCAGGCCCACGGGTGCCAGGCTGTGCATGGGGACAGAGGTTGATTATGAAGTGGCTTGAGGAGAAATCTGGGGGTGTTAGAAGTGTTCTGTCTCTCAGCCGTGGTGGTGTTTGTGTGACCACATGTGCTTGTGAGAACTCATAAACCCTTACATGAAAAAGGTGCAGATTTTTACTGTATGTCTAGTAACCTGATTTACTCAAGTCACCCAAATAAAAACAAACAAAAATCCCCAGTTAACAGATCTAAAGGATAAACTACAATCCAAAAGAGCCCAACCAATTGCTGTACTAGAATATATATATATGTGATTAAGAAAGAATGGAAGGTACATAATTGTTCTGGGAGGAAAACACACTTCACAATTTGTTGTTTTGATCGTTCAAAAATGAAAAATTAAATATTTCTTAGAAGTCAGAACTTTTAAGTTCAAGTATCAATCCTACCACCAACTACTTGGGTGTATCCCAAAAAAAAGGCCTAAGTCCAACCAACTCTTGTTTCTTCATCTGTGAGGCTTCATTAACACTGCCTATCTCCTTCACAGGCAGGTTCTGATAATCATTTAAACGGGAGGATTTCTTTCAGGGAGTACTCTGAAGAAGCATTGTTAGTTAATTTAACTTATTGTTCAGTTTGTTTCTCTATTCATATGAGTAACGCATGTTTATGACAACAAAATGAAGATTCAAATGTACAAGAAGGTATAAAGGAGAAAGGGGAAACCCCTCATCCTTAAAGAAAAACCCTGGTCTTGGCTAGTTTGGCCAGAGTTCCTTTCCCTGTTGTACTTGGTGGCTCTGCTGTCTTTGGAGGTTGGCATTGGCAGTCCTTGCTGCTCCTGAGGTGCCCTGGCCCCGACAACACACAGAGCTTGGGCCTGGGGCCTGTTGTCCTGCCCTGGCCCTATAGGAGTGGAGGCCTTGTCTCTGGGCATGCCACATGCCATTCGATGACAATGGTACCAGCAGAAGCTGAGCCCTGATGCCAGCTCATCTGAAGCTCTGTTCCCAAGGACGCACATTCATCCATGTGCTCGATCTTTACAACAGCTACTGTCGTCCCAGTTTACAGATGAGAAAACAGAGGCCCAGTGAGGCGTAGTCACTGTCAGGGTCCCTGCGCCGACTGGGGTGCTGAGTGCCTCTCTCCACGCTCTGCTGAACCCACGCCGTCATCATACTGTGTTCCTGCAGCCACTGCAAGAGCCGGGACAGCAGGCCGCCTCGTCCTCTCTCCTGCAGCTCCTCTGGGGAAGGGCGGGTGCCTCCGAGCCCTATGTTTGGGCCTGGCACACACCAGGCACTCCATAGGTGTCAGTCAAACCAGCGAATCAGTGCCTCAGGCAGTAGAGCTTGTGCCTAATATGTGCTCACCATGTTCATCGGAGCATGTTCACAATACCAAGAGGTGGAAAAACCTGTGTGTCCGTCGATGGAACAATAAGGACAGGTGGTACATGTGCTCAGTGGAGCAGTATTTATCCCCAAGAAAGAAGGAAATCCTACCATTTACAATGGCATGAATGGACCTGGAGGGCACTTCATTGAGTGAGGTAAGTCTGTCAAAGACAAATACTGTGTGATCTCACTTATATGTGGGATCTAAAAGAGTCAAACTCATAGAATGAGAGTAGAGCAGCAGTTACCAGGGGCTGCGGGGAGGACAAAAGGGGGCTAATAGTCAAAGGCACAGTTTCTGTTATGAAGGTGGCTAAGTCCTAGAGACCTATCACACAGCAGAGAGCCTATAGCCAATAATACTGTATTGTGTATTTAATACTTGCTGAAAGGGTGGAGTTAATGTTTGGTGTCCTTATTGCACACATACAAGATAAAATAATAATAATAATTAATAATGAAGATGATGTTGGAGTGAGGCAGGGAAGGGGCAAGAGAACTAAATGTTAAATTAAGCTACATTCAGAGACTGCAACATGCTGACTAGCCCTGCAGCCAGGCCAGGAGGACACCTGCAGAACAAAGGAAGGTTTCTGTTGGGATTGCTAACAGCCCATTCTCCAAAGCTGTGAAAGGGAAACAGGAACCAAGAGTGATTCCCTATGGGTAAAATCACAGGGACCCTCATAGGCTTGGAACTGCCAGAAGGCCTTTCATGCTTCATATTCTTACCTTTTCATGCTACATACTCTTCTCCTTCCTCACTGTATGTCCATATCAAAGAAAATGGGTTAACAAAGTCTTTGAGCTGTAACTCACAGGAACTAAAGAATGACACATAAACTGCATTCCCTGAACTCGTGTTCACTGTCTTTCTCTACGTCTTAGTCTCTTACTTTCACTGTCTTTCTCAGTGTCTTTCTCTCTCGGTTTCTCTCACTCTCTGCCTCTGAGAGAAGACCACACTCTGTCAGTGGAGTGTTACCCCTTCTTTGATAAACTTTCCTTTTGACTCTAGCTTTGGCCTGTGTGTTGATTCTTTCTACACTCTCCACCAAAAGACCCTCTTCTTCTCTCAGTGTAGGACTTGGTCTCCCCCCGACTCCAGGAAATTTGCCCCATCCTGCATCAAGAAGAAACTTTAGGAGTCAATAAATGTATTTATGGCCTTGATGGTGATGGTTGCATGGGTGTATAATTACCTCAATAAAACTACTAAACAAATAACAGGTGATAGAGGGAATCTGCCTGCCAGCCTTTCTCTATACTGAGAGAGCATTCTGTACGTGGGTCATGCTCTTGATCTTCTGCCTATCAGCTCTGGGGGGATTCCCCAACCCACGGCCCTCCTGTTGTCTCGACACTCACAGAGAGTCATTGGGCACTTGAGTGAACATCAGTGGGTCCCTCCTCCTCACCATAGAGAGGCCACACTTCTCTAGCTGCATCCAGGCTCAGCTTTGAGAACACTGTTCGGTTTGGAAAATCCAGAGATGTAACTGTCAGTCTCTGCCTTTGCCTGTGATGCAATCTTGTTCACCCCACACCATGACCACATCCTTCCTGTCCTGCTGGGCTGCGACAGCTATAAGCTCATCAAGTTTCTTCTCGGGCTATCCCTGAGACTGGTGTCTGGGTGAGTCCAGCTCTACGGAGCGTGGTGGCCAGATGGGTCTGGGGAGGCATGGGGACAGTGTTTCCAGGGCCAGAACTTGCCAGCCTCCAACTCTGTCCTTCAACAATGGTTCTGGAAGGTTCTTTTATACTTATCGTTATTTGGGCTGTATGTGTGAAGTGCATGTGTGTGGGGGAGAGTGAGGACAGGGGCAGCAATCTCAGCTTACCCCCAAGCACTCCCCAGGGAGCAGTGAGTGGGTGCATAGGAGGAAATGAGCAGCCTTAGAAACCGAGAGACAGAGGAGGCAGAGGTCAGAGTGGAGTGTGCCAGGGTTAGGGGTGGGGGGCACGAAGGAGGACGGGCACCCAGATTTGGATGGGAGGACTGGTAAAGTGGGACAGGTGTGTCTGTGAAGCTGGTGGATCTGTCTGGAGATGATCCCCCTGTTGCCAAATGCACAAAGAGTTGGACTTGGGCAGCACCGAGGCCAGACATGGAGGCAAGAATTGAAACAGAAGGCTTACGAGCATATTTGGTGTCATGAACATTAAACCCTGGTTGTTATGAGTCGTGGCTTGGAGACTTGTGCTGCTTCTCAGGGTCTCTCCCTCCCGTTAGCCTCAGTTATGGCTCCGGGCAGATGCAGTGCTCTTCCTGGTTCAGTAATATGAAGGGACCAAGCCTCAGACAAAGTCCAAGCCTGGGAGGTGTGGCAGAGTCAAAGATGTAGCAGCTGGTTTCTAGTCTTATGGGCTTGGAGTCTAACCAGGAAAACTGAGTGGGTGAGCGTGGCAGTGAAACTGTGCACACTAAGTGCTGGGAAACCACTTTTGTTATTAACCATGGGGTTCACTGTCTCTGATCACATTTGTTTGCATCTGGCTGAGATAACTAGCTAAGTGGGGGAGCCCATGGCCTCACACCTTGTTAGGCTGAGAAGAGTGCAGTGTAAAGGGCACCAGCTCAGGAATCCACGAGCCTGGTACAAATCCTGGCCTTGTCCCTTTCTGGCTCCAAAACTTTGGGCCAGCTGCTGAGCCTTGCTCAGCCTTAGCCTCGGTGTCTGCCCTTCATGCCAGTGCACACTCACCCCACATGGCCTGGTGCAGAGGGGAGCGCTGCGAAATGCTGTTGGCCAACGTGACACGCTCATAGTGTCATGGTGAATTTTACGGAGGATGGTGGTCCCCAGGCCCAACACCCTGTCACTGTGGTTTCCAAGGGCTGTCGTGGACCAGCCTTCCCGCTCACCCAAGTCCCCTCTAGCCGAAGCCACGGTTATTCATTTCCTGGCTTTCTTTTGTCTCTCATCCGTGTCTCCTTGGGCCAAAAAAGAGCAAAGAACCGGAGTCTTTCAGCGAGCAGGAACCTAGGGACTATTTTCCACACTCTGCCATTTTACAGAGGAGGAAACAGAAGTTGAGGGGTGCTGACACGCTTGCCCAAGGTCGCACAATGAAGTGGTCAAACAGGCCGAGATCTCAGGCAGCAATGGGAGGCATGATGGGTGCTCGTGTGGGCGTCTGTGACCCTGCTGGGTGTTTCTCTCCACAGGGCACCTTTTTTCATGCTCTAACACTCTCTGGGCAGAACCACGAGGGAACCCTGGGAGTGAAGAGTGCAGTGGCTCGTTTTGCAGGACAGAGTGATGATGCTTTCCCTTTCGGTCTCCGAGTTCAAGGTCGGTTAGTTCTCCCCGAGGGCAGACTTTGAAAAAGACTCCAGCCACCCCCGCCACTCCGCTACCCACCTCCCAGTGTGGCCCTATGTCCCCTTCCTGGCCAGGGCTAGTGAGCATGGCCAGTGTCCGCTGCAAGCTGGCTCGCTACCTGGAGGACCTGGAGGATGTGGACCTGAAGAAATTCAAGATGCACTTGGAGGACTACCCACCTCAGAAGGGCTGCACTGCGCTTCCCCGGGGCCAGACAGAGAAGGCGGACCCAGTGGATCTGGCCACCCTGATGATTGACTTCAACGGGGAGGAGAAGGCCTGGGCCATGGCTGTGTGGGCGTTTGCTGCCATCAACCGTAGAGACCTGTATGAGAGGGCCAAGAGGGAAGAGCCGGAGTGGGGTGAGTGCAAGGGGGAGAGCTGGAGTGGGATGAGGGATGAGCCAGAGAGTGGTGAGTTTGCGGTAGAGAGGGGTCGGGGGGAAGGGGGAGCGGCAGGCTTTAAGCTGTGATGAGACACACATGACCTGAAGTTGGCCATCCTAGCTGTTTCTAAGCATGTGGTGCAGCTGTGTGAAGCGTGGTCACATTGTGCAGCCACTCCAGCGCATTCTTTTCGTCTTGCAGAACTCCGCCCCATTAAGCAGCACTCCCCCTCAGCCCCTGGCGACCACCACTTTCTCTCTCCATGCGTTTGACCACTCTTGGAACCTCTCATAAGTGGAATCTTACAGGATTTGCCTTTTAGTGGTGACTGGTTTATTTCACTCAGTATCATGTTCTCGAGCTTCATCCATGCTGTTGCATATGACAGCACTTTATTACCTTTTAGGCATGATGGTACATATATACCGCATTTTGTTTAGCCATCCGACATCACTAGACTTTCAGATTGTTTCTAGCTTTACATTTTTGTGAATGATGTGGCTGTAACATGGGTGCACGAATCTCTTCCAAGACTCTGCTTTCAATTCTTTTGGGAGTGTGTCTGAAAGTGGAATTGCTGGGTTATATAGTAATTCTATGTTTAATTTTTTAAGGAACTGTTACACTGTTCTCTGTAGAGCCTGCACCATTTACCACCACAGTGCACAGTTTCCAGTTTCTTCACATCCTTGCCAACACTTATTTTATGGGTTTTTTTTTTTTTTTGATAGCAGCCATTCTAAGGGATGTGAGATGATGTCTCACTGTGGATTTGATTTGCATTCACTACTGACTAGTGGCATTGAGTGTCTTTTTATGTCCTTTCTGGCCATTTATCTTTGAAGCAATGTCATTCAAGCCCTTTTCCCATGTTTTAACTGAGTTGCTTGTTTTTTGTTGTTGACTTCTAGGAGCACTGTGTATATCCTATACATTAACCTCTTATAAGATGTATGATTTACAAATCTTTTTCTCCCATGCCGTGGGCTGCCTTTTTCCTCTGTTAATGATATCCTTTGATGCACCAAACTTGGTATGCTCGTTTTTAGTCATTTTTAAAATTGTTTTGGCTTCTTCCTCTTTCTTCCCGTCATGATAGTACTATGAGAAGGTGGAATAAAGCAGTTTACCATTTTCTAACTCCTTTAGAAACCAAGGTCAGGGCTCATGTAGCCCTGGGGCTCTTCCCTGGTTAGTCCCACTTGATTCAAATCTCTCCTGTGTCTAAAACTTCCTCCAGGTCTCTATCCAGCCACTCATGTGTCTGCCTGCATGGTCAACAAGCTCGAGTCTCAGCTCCCGAGGCCCTGGGGCAAGTGCTCTTCTTATAGAACAATGCGATATGCAAGGGAAGCCTCTGCCACGGCCATCACTTTGGATGTGGGGGTGGCGGGGGAGGACTTTCTCTTCATCCCTGTGGTGGGGTGAGGTCCTTCCTCCTGGCTGGTGTTCTGAGCAAGGGAGGGGCACAGGAGGGCTCCGAGGAATGCACAAGTTTACAGGTGATGAGCTGGTGGAAAGGAACCAGCAGTCAAGAGCAGCACGGTGAGAGAGGGCAGCAGTGTGGGTGTGACAAAGAAAGAGAAATGCTTTGGGGGCATGGGAAGGTGCAGCAGTGGGTGTTCTAAACATATCGTGTATAATAACATAATAATAACTGTGGCGGTACTTACATGCTCAGTAACCAACTTAAAGTATAACAATCATAGTTGCAGAAGTAGTTAGCTAAGCACTTTTTATGGATTTTATTCATTCCTCACAAGAAGTCCACTGAGGTCAGCACTTTCAAATGAATTTTCAATTTCATATACTAACTGCGGTAAGCCAGTCACAAAAAGACAAATACTGTGTGATCCCCTTTTTAAGAGGTCCCTAGAGTCATCAAATTTGCAGAGACAGAAAGTGGTGGTTAAAATGGAAAGTTATTATTTAATGGACATGGATTTTCAGTTTTACAAGATGAAAAAATTCTGGAGATTGGCTGCCCAACAATGCGAAGTGGGCTGGAAGTTATGGCTGCCTGGGGCTGCTTGCTCGGTGCCAAGGCCAGGACTCAGCACCAGGCATGTCTTTGGCTGAAGCCTGGCTCCTGGCCACTGGGACATCTTGGCTTCCGTATCTGGGTTTTGAGATCCTATTATAATAGCATTTGCACTCAGAATAAGTAGACGTCTAGTCGGAGTCCTTCATCTTGCTCTCGGGTTCCTGCCCATCTGAGTTATCTGTACCACGTACTTCCCCCAGTGCCTCTTGTTCTACTGTATGCAGATTTCTCCCAGAAAATGCTTCTCTGGGATGTGTCATTCAGTGACTGCTTAGATCTGTTGTCTTAGCTGTGAGCTCAAGTTGGAGCTTTTAAAATGAAGTAGTGCCCGGGTTCCACCTCAAATAGGTTAAAAAGGAATCACGGGGTTGGAGTACTGAGATCAGGTTACTGCACTGCTATTTAGACATGAACCAGATTGATTATTCTCACTCTTGAAGACATAGAAGGTGACTAAGATGGATTCCAGGTGTTTGTGGCCAGGGAGGGATGATCCTGCTGGCCCATGGCCATTGTGGGGAAACTGAGGAACCTGGGGATGGCCTCAGCAACAGAAGACCAGAGGGACACTGACTAAGACATACAAAGAGAAGAGAAACCTGCCTGCCGCACATGTTTACTGGTTGATTTCTGGGCCTGGGAGAGAGATTTTGAGACTGCATTCAGTGGGGATGCGATGCTCAAAGGTTAGATTGACTCCACTGCTTTAAAATTAGGGCTGCGGCACACTCCCAGTGGCCTCTGGCTACAGAGCTGTCATCCGCATCTGAGCCCTATTTTGGTTTGAGAGATGTCCAGGCAGGTGCGTTTGACCTTTGCCAGGTGTTAAGTCTCAATTATATCCCCTTAGTCAGGAGTCCTGGTTTTTAACATTCTGTGTGTTTTTTTTTTTTTCCTTTTATTTTCAGATAACTCATATGTTTCTGTGGTATGCCGGGCAGAAAGCCTTGAAGAGGAGTGGATGGGTTTGTTGGGGTACCTTTCCAGAATCTCTATTTGTAAAAAGAAGAAAGGTAAGCACAGGGGTGGTGCTCACAATTGGGTTTGGGAGGCACTGTGAGTCTGGGGACTCACATGCTCTTGCTCCTTTGTGTGAAGGCCTACCTCGGGAAATCAGCTACAGCCAAACACATGGGAACATGTGTGCCTGGCTCCCGGCAGCTCCTTGGAGATCATGGAGTGTTTTGGATTTTAAAAGTCATGGGCTGCAGACTACCTAAAGGAGTAAGGCTGAATAAGAGAGATTTCCGGCCATGGGCAGTGCACAAGAAATTTGCAGTTCTTCCACTCACTGTGCGTGGGAAGATTTTGCCACCCCAGATTCTCTGGGTCCCTCCGTACCCTGGTGGTGGGAAGGAACCGCACCTCCCACTGCTTAGTTCCAGTTGTTATTCCCCACGGAGCGTAGGCCAGGTGGCCAGGTGGATGTGCTCAGGCTTCCCCCAATGTCTAACTTCATGTCTCCACCGCAGATTACTGTAAGAAATACAGGAAACACGTGAGAAGCAGGTTCCAGTGTATCGAAGACAGGAATGCCCGTCTGGGTGAGAGCGTGAACCTCAATAAGCGCTACACCAGGCTGCGCCTCATCAAGGAGCACCAGAGCCAGCAAGAGCGAGAGCACGAGCTTTTGGCCATTGGTGGGACTTTGGCCATGACACGAGACAGCCCTGTGAGCTCTATGAGCTTGGAGCTGCTGTTCGAGCCCGAGGACCAACATGCTGAGCCTGTGCACACAGTGGTGCTCCAGGGCTCGGCGGGCATTGGGAAGACAATCCTAGCCAGGAAGATCATGCTGGACTGGGCATCAGAGAAGCTCTACCAGGACAGGTTTGACTACTTGTTTTACATCCACTGCCGGGAGGTAAGCCTTGGGACGCAGAGGAGCCTGGGGGACCTGATAGTCAGCTGCTGCCCCGACCCCAATCCACCCATCAGCAAGATTGTGAGAAAGCCAGCCAGGATCCTGTTCCTCATGGATGGCTTCGACGAGCTGCAGGGTGCCTTCGATGAGCACACGGAGGCACTCTGCACCGACTGGAGGAAGGTGGAGAGGGGAGACGTCCTGCTGAGCAGCCTCATCAGGAAGAGGTTGCTCCCCGAGGCCTCCCTCCTCATCACCACGAGACCCGTGGCGCTGGAGAAGCTGCAGCACCTGCTGGACCGTCCGCGGCATGTGGAGGTCCTGGGTTTCTCAGAAGCGAAGAAGAAAGAGTACTTCTTTAAGTATTTTGCAGATGAGCAGCAAGCCAGAGAGGCCTTCAGGTTGACGCAGGAGAATGAGGTCCTGTTCACCATGTGCTTCATCCCCCTAGTCTGCTGGATTGTGTGTACTGGGCTGAAGCAGCAGATGGACAGTGGCAAGGGCCTTCCTCAGACGTCCAAGACCACCACTGCTGTGTATACCTTCTTCCTCTCCACTTTGCTGCAGTCGCGGGGAGGCTGCCCGAAGCGCCCCATCTCTGCCAACCTGCGGGGCCTCTGCTCACTGGCCGCAGATGGGATCTGGAACCAGAAGATCCTGTTTGAGGAGGGGGACCTGAGGAGCCATGGCCTGCAGAAGGCGGATGCATCCGCATTCCTGAGGGTGAACCTGTTCCAGAAGGAGGTGGACTGCGAGAAGTTCTACAGCTTCATCCACATGACCTTCCAGGAGTTCTTCGCTGCCATGTACTACCTGCTGGAGGAGGAGCAGCATGGGGTAGGGGACGAGTCAAGGGGGCCTTTGGAGCCTCCCGACCGGGACGTGACAGTCCTTCTCGAAAACTACGGCAAATTTGAAAAAGGCTACTTGATTTTTGTTGTCCGCTTCCTCTTTGGCCTTATAAACCAGGAGAGGACGTCCTACTTGGAGAAAAAACTGAGTTGTAAGATCTCCCAGCAAATCCGGCTGGAGCTGCTGAAGTGGATTGAGGCCAAAGCCAAGGCGAGGACCCCACAGGCCCAGCCCACGCAGCTGGAGCTGTTCTACTGCCTGTACGAAATGCAGGAGGAGGGCTTTGTGCGCAGGGCCATGGGCCACTTCCCCAGGGTCGAGGTCAGCCTCTCCACCAGGATGGACCACGTAGTCTCTTCCTTCTGCATAGGGAACTGTCACAACATGGAGTCGCTGTCCCTGAGGCTGCTCCATGACTCACCCAAGGAGGAGGAGGAGGAGGAGGGGGACGGGGGCTGCCCTACTGTGGGCCAGTCCATCCTCCCAGACCCCCGCTCAGCCTCTTCTTGTAGGTAAGGAGATGGCCCAGGCAGGGGGCCCAACCCTCCGCCTTCTGGCCCCCTTCTCTCAACTCCCTGCCCTCTCCCCCCTGCTCAGCCATCTTTCAGTGCAGCTGCCACAGCTACACGGTAATGCCACCCCCATTGCTAGAGGAGCCTTCATTGTCAGAATGACTAGCAGAAGAAGGGCAGGTGGAGCAGTGGCAGGAGAGAAAAGCCAACGAAACAATAAGCAAATGTGCAGTGGACGCCAACTCAGCACAAGGTGCCAAGTGGGGTAGAAAGCTGAGTGAAATGTCTGTGAAGCCAGGTTGCTGTAACCCCCTTGGGGTTCCTATGTGTCAGCACCTGAGGAGTGGGCCCCCGGAGACTGTCTCAGGAACAGAGGACAGAGACCCTTAGTGCTGAGCCTGTGGGGTTGCCAGAGGAGTGGGTCTGAGCCTGCAGTGAGGGGCTGGCGGATGAAGTTGAGTGCAGGGGAAGGCAGGGCAGTGGAGTCTGTGAGAATAGGTCACCAGCGTAGTCTGAAGAAGATTGTGTGTAGGAGCCCACGGGAGGGACACACAACTTCATTGGCACAAACAAAACCAGGGACATCGAGGACAGTTGGGCAAGAAAGGAGAACACTCCTGTGTTTGCAGCCAGACAGTCACCCCTCAAGTTCTGTTCCCTTACTCTCTGGGGCTGGAAGCCAGCTGCCCTGGGGACAGTGAAGCAAGAAGTACCTGCAGGGAGCCACCCCAGCTACAGTGGCTGAGGGAAGATGGAGCTCTGTGGGTGCATGGGTGTGACCTCTGTGAGAGACAGCAGACATGGGGCAGAAGAAAGGAGAGCAGGGGCCAGGCCTCCTGTAAAGCAGTCTTCAGTTCTCCTCTCTGCCTCCATCTGCAGGGACGGGAGAGCCATCAAGGACACCTCTGGCTTCAGTGGTGGCTAGGAGCCCAGTTTAGTTGTAGGGAGGGCTGGGAACTCAGGCAGAGTGCCTTGACTCATGAGGGAGCTGGTCCTGGGAATGGAGTGTGGGGTGAGGAGTGAGGGCACACAGACCAGGAGCTACAGGTTCAGGGTGAGATGGGCCAGCGGGGTGGGTATCTGACAGGAATAACCCAGAATAGCGAGAAAGCAGATGGGAGAGGCGGACAGAGAGAGGGAGTGAGAGGAGGGGGCAGACCCACTCACTGGAGCCCAAAAAGCAAGGCGACAAACGAGGGGCTGGCTGCCCAACACCCAGGCTGTGAGAGGCTCACAGAGACTCCGAAGGACTCCTGATGACAGCTCTGTTTCCCTGAGGGCAGCACTAGCATTCTATGTTCTAGAGCCTTCCCAGGGCCAGTGGCATGAGCATCCACCCTGTGTCTGTTAGGAGAGCAGAATCAGCCCCAGTCCCGTGGAGTCAGAAACTGCATTTTAACAAGCGCTGAACATGGGACTCACAGAGCTGCTAGAGACACAGGCGTGCCTGGCTCTGCTCTGGCCTGGCGCTGCTCCCACTGTGGCCTGGCCTTGGGGTTCCGGGAGCACCTCTGCTGCCCATGAGTAACCAAGGTGAGAGCTAGTCTCTGGACCCCTTAGCAGAGTGTCCAGAGCCACGGGAGACGGAGGAAGACACCTGCGGGGGTGGCCAGAGGGTGTTCGTGGCCAGCCAAGGTCACAGGCTCACACTCCCTACCCTGGTGTGCAGGATGCCTTTTCCATTCCTCAGTGGTCGGTCTGCACTCTGTGACTCATTTCTTCATCCCTGGGGGCCTTTGTCTCAACTGGTACCAGCCACCCCTGGCCTTTGGCCCCTTATTGTTCTAACAGACTGACGCTTCTCCCCTTCTTCTTCCCTTCCTATTTCCAGATTGATGAACTGCTGCTACCTTCCTCCCAGCTTCTGTCAGGGCCTCCTGTCTGTCCTGAGCACCAATCAGAGCCTCACTGAGCTAAACCTCAGTGACAACACTCTGGGGGATGCAGGGATGAAGGTGTTATGTGAGATGCTCCAACATCCTGGCTGTAGGATTCAGAGACTGCGGTAAGACCCTCAGTGTGTGCGCATGTGTGCACACGTGTGTGTGTGTGTGAGAGAGAGTGAGAGTGCTGGAGGAGGACCTTGTGGGTAGCCCCAACAGCATATCATACCTTCGAGGCCCAAACAACAGAAATTTATTGTCTCACATCCAGGAGGCTGGAAGTCCAAGGTGGAGGTGTCCGCAGGGCTGGCTTCTCCTGTGGCCTCGCTCCTTAAGTGTGGATGGTCATGTTCTCTGTACCCTCATATGGTCTTTCTGTGTGTGTTGGATGTCTTCCCCTTACGAGGACATCAGTCACATTGGACCAGACCACCCTCATGGCCTCATTTTACCCTAATCCCCTCTCCATCTCCAAATACAGCCACAGCCTCGGTCCTGGCTGTTAAGCCTTCAACACGTGAATATTTATGTGAGAATCACAGTCCTGCACCTAAGGAGTGAGAAGGCAGACTGCATCAGAGGCCGGCTGTTCGGGAAGCATTGGATGGGGAAGAACAAAGGAGAACTGAAATTAAGTCACTTTTCGGCTGTGTGACAAAAACAGCGTGGCCTTCAGGGTCTCCCATTTCCCCACCGGCCATGCTTGCAGATAAGCCTCTGAGAGTGTCGCCATACATGATGAGGGCTACCTGGGCTGGGACCCATCAGAAACCTTGGTACAGATTGAATTGTCACAGGGTAGCTTTATTACGAAAAGGCTTGCTTTGAGCCACACGATGGCTGGCTGCCATCTACGTAGGGCGCTCAGTGACGGGCTCAGCAATTGTGGCCTCACTGTGAGCTGGCGAGCCTGACAGCCAGCTTCCCTGTTTGTCCTCGGCTGTTTGGGAGTCCTGATAAGAAGATGCTCTCACAGAACCTTCACCGTGGCATTCCCTCTGTAACATGTATGCACAGTGGCCTGGCTCGTGCTGAAAGCAAGCACGGGGCAGAGGGCAGCTGTAAGCTCGTGTCCTGATGCTTCCTGCTTCTGTGCTTGGCACGCAGGTTGAGGCGCTGTTGCCTTTCCCATCGGTGCTGCTTCGACGTCTCCTCCGTCCTCAGCAGCAACCAGACACTGGTGGAACTGGACCTGAGCCACAATGGCCTGGCTGACTGCGGGGTCAGACTTCTGTGTGTGGGGCTGAGGCACATCTTCTGCAACCTGAGGAAGCTCTGGTGAGTCTGACCTGAGCCCCCTCTTGAGTATGAGCTGTGGCTCCAGTGAGTCCCCATAGACTGGGTGTTACTGGGACAGTGGCTGGGGCTGCTCCACATCCCACTGTCACCTCCAGGTGTTTGTTAGTAACTCTCGCAATCAGTCTTTGCTGTGGGGAAAGCCACATCCCAAGCCCTGGAGGGGACTCAGCGAAAGAAATCAGATTGCCTTAAGGTAGTCACAGCCTACCTTAAAATAAAACCAGTGTGACAAACTCTAGAAGGGCCTGGGGTCTTTGTGACAAGCCTTTGGTCTCAACGCAAATGGGAAAAGTGGTGCTAACTTAATGCAGACACGAAAGTCTACACATTCTTCACTGAATGCTTCTGGGGGACTTGAATTTTGAAGAAGAGAAGAAAGCACTTGAAAACAATAAGGCCAATTTACACCCATTAGGATGGTTATTATAAAACAAAACAGAAAACAACAAGTGTTAGCATGTGGAGAAATTGGAACTATCATGCCCCGCTGGTGGAAGTGTAAAATGGTGTGGCTGCTGTGGAAAACAGTTTGTCAGTTTCTCAAAAAATTAGACATAGAATTACCATATGACCCAGCAATTCTACTTCTGGGTATGTATCCAAGGAGTTGAAATCAGGCACTCTAGCACTTAACCGTGTCCACAACAGCGTTATTCACAGAAGGCAAAAGGTAGAAACAACTCAAGGGTCCATCCGTGGAAGGATGGGCTAAAATATGTAGTATTTACACACATATGGCCCTTTGAGGCAATCTCGACACTCATTACTGCCTGGGAGGACCATGAGGACATTTTGCTGAGAGAAATAAGCCAGATACAACAGGACGCATCATGCGTGACCTGTTTACATAGACTAAGGCACTAGAGGGGTCAGTTTCACAGAGACAGGGAGTGGAGGGTGGTGCAGGGGCTGGAGGGGAGTGGGGACAGGGTGGGAATTACTGTTTAACCAGGACAGAGTTTCAATTTCAGATGATGAAAAAATTCTGGGGATGACTAGTGGTGATGGGTGCACAGTAGTGTGAATACATTGAATGGGCTGAACTGTGCACTTAAAACTGGCTACAATGTAAATTTTAGGTCCTGTACATTCACCACAGTACAAATCAATGTAGGGAGCCAGAAGATGCATTGCCATAGACTTAGAAGGTTTTTTACTTGCTATTACACAAGCAGAAAAGGAAATACAGTTAATGTAGAGCTTCTATGCACTCTTTCTGTGTGGGGACTGGACTAGAGGGGTGACAGGACAAGTGCTTCCTCGACCCACAGCAGAGAGGGTGAGAGAGGTGTGGTGACACTCTGCCATCTCTGTGGAAGGTTGGTCAACTGCTGCCTCACATCGGCGTGCTGTGCTCACCTTGCATCGGTCCTGAGCACTAGCCAGTCCCTGACCAGGCTCTACTTGGGGGAAAACGCCCTGGGAGACTCGGGAGTGGGAATCCTGTGTGAACCAGCAAAGCATCCTCAATGCAGCTTGCAGAAACTGGGGTAAGTCTCTTCATATCTCAGTGGAAAGACAGTGTGTTCTTGGGATGCATTGTATGGCATGCCTGGGCAGATGCTGCTCTGGGAAAGGTTACTCGGGTGGAGAACAAAGGGGACCGTATCCCAGGGGGTTGGGAGCTACTGCCTCCTGCTAGAAGCTGCTTATGGCCACTGGTTTGAAGTTTCTGCGCAGACAGAAACGGCAGACACTTGCATCCCAGCTCCCCATTGAGTAAAACTCTTGCTCCCAGACGTGATGTGCACGGGCCAGCGTTCTGCAGGGGCACTGGCAAGTTGGGCATCGCTGCACAGAGTCCTCTGCAGTGGCAGAGTTCACACCCTGACCCGGCGCCACCTTTGGCCTCTGTGCTTAGGTACTGGTTCTGCTCCCAAGAGCTGCCGGGGAAACCTATCCCCAGAGAAAACACCCTCAGGTCTTTTCACCTCCTGCCTGGACCTTGCCAAGTCCTCAGTCAGGGTGTGGCTTGGTGCCTCCACCTGTTTAGCCACCTGTCCTACGGCAGGGCTGGTCTGTCGACGTCCCCATTTGCAGTGCGGTGCCCAGACCTGAACTGGAAGCCCCTAGCAAACTCTGGTGGCATTTTGACCTTCCGTGGCTGGTGCTACTGGAGCCTCTGACTTCCTCATATTTTGGCAGTCACATCAGCTCATGAGTTCATGTTGGAATTTTGCAGTAAAAAGTCATAAAAATTCTGGAGTGTTTTCTAACCTCAACAACTAATTCTCTGCAGACACTAGCTGGGTGTCTTACAAGTCAGTTGCATTCTGACATGAACCACCCAGAGTTAGCACAGACCCCACAGGTTAAATACTCAGTCCCACAGACTGCCTTCTCCCTGCCAACATCAGATGTCAATTGCAAATGATGGATTCCTAGGTTACTCACTCTTCTTTCTCACTGTTACAAATTGGAGTTCCCATGACCCCCTCCTCAATTTGAGAATTTCCTAGGATGCCTCACAGCAATCAGAGAAACGTTCTTATGTGCATGTTTATCGTAACAGGTATAATAAAGAATACAAACAGCCAGATGAAAAGACTTGGGAGATGAGATTCACAAGGGCCCACAGCACAAGAGCATCTGTCCCCATGTAGCAGGGGTGTGCCACCCTGCCGGCACCATCCCAGAAAGTCTCCAAATCTTTGTTCAAGAGATTTCTCTAGAGATTAATCTCCAGCCTTCCTCCCTGCTCCTTCCTGGAGGTGGGTGGCTGGGGCTGTGTTCCGGCACTGGGCCTTTGTGGTGACTGGCCCCGTTCTGAGGCCATCTATAAGTCCTGTCCATAGCAAAGACTCAGTTGTGATCCAAAGGGGCTCTTTTGAATAGTAAGAGATGCCCCATCACTCAGGAAATCCTGAGGGTTTGGGGAACTCCGTGCCTCCACATACTCTACTTAAAACATTACTCTCCTTCAGCGGTATAGCTTCTGCTACTCTTGGTTTGTTCAACACACATGATCCAGGCACTCTTGGGTCATGTTTGCGGGTGCTGACAGTTACAATGAGTAAAGCAGACTGAGAATCTGTTTTCACAAACATTCTTACAGAGGATGACAGACACGAGACACTAGACAAACCAAATAATATGCAGTATGTGTAAGTAGTATAATAGAAATGGGAGTGACAGCAAAGGGTGCACCCCTGCCCAAGGGTTCAGGGAACGCCTTGCACAGGTAACATGGGAGCAGGTACTGGATGAAGTGAGGATGGAGCCATGAGGCCGTGGGAAGCACTCCATGGGAAGCAGAGAGCCTGGAGAGGCCAGGAGTGCAGCCCCGTTGGCTGTCCGTGGCTGTCCGTGGCAACGCCCTGGCCTTACAGACGCTTGCAAGGCCTCATCTTAGCTGATATCAGTTGCCTTTAGTTGTGTTCATCATCTCCTCCTTGAAGTACTTCTCCCCTGTGTTGGGGCCCCACTAAGTCTTTCCTGTTAATTTCATAGCTTCCTCTAATCTGGGTCCTGCTCTGACGCCTCTTCCTGGGGTTTAGGGATTTCACTGCTGGCTTTCTTTTTTACTAAATGTTTCTACATCCCTTGGAACACTTCATATACTCCTCAAAAACAGTTTGTGTGCAGATGGCACAGAAATTGGTCTTAAACTCAGATATTGCGCATGAGCATTTTTCTTTTTTAATTGACTTTTATTTTTTAGAGCAGTTTTAGAGTCACAGCCCAAACAAGAGGATGGTACAGAACTCTCGCTATACCCCTTGTCCTTCCACAGGCACAGCCTCCCTTACTGTCAGTACCCCACCAGGTGGCACGTTAGTTATACCTGATGAACCTACATCGACACATCATCACTACTCAAAGTCCGGAGTTTACATAATGATCCACTCTTGTGTGGTGCATTCTGAGATTCGGACAAATGGATAATGGTGCGGATCTAATACTGCAGCACCGTACAGAGTAATTTCACTGCCAGCCCTCCCCAATTTGGTGTTTGGCCTGTTCATACCTCCCACCCCCAATTCCCTGGTAACCACTGATCATTTTAAAGTTTTATAAAAAGTAAGATTTTTCCTTTTCCAGAATGTCGTATTGTTGGAATTGTACAACATGTGGCCTTTTCAGATCAGTTTTTTTTTTTTTAACTTGGTCATATGTATTTGAGTTTCCTCCGCATCTTTTCATGACTTAATAGCTCATTTCTTTCAAGCATTACTGTTCCAATGTCTGGATGTACCGGTTTATTCACGTGCTGAAAGACACCTTGGTTGTGTCCAAGTTTTGATAATTATGCATAAAAGTACATGTGCAGATTTTTGTGTAGATGTAAATTTTTAGCTCCTTTGGGTAAATACCAAGGAGCACCACTGGTGGATCGTGTAGTAAGAGCATGTTGACTTTTATAAGAAACCGCCACGTCTTCCAAAGTGACTGCATCATTGTGCATCCCCACCAGCGGGGTGAGAGGTCCTGTCACCATGCGTGCTTCCTTGCCAGTGTTTGCTGGGTCACTGCTCCAACACTGGCCACTCCATCAATGTGCAGTGGTGGCTCACTGCCTGAGGACATTTGAAGTACAGCATCTTTTCACATGCTCATTTGCCATGTGTGCATCTTCTTTGGTGTCTGACTCATTTTTCAATCAGGCTGTTTGTTTTCTTGTTAGATTTTAAGAGTTAAAAATTTTTTTTTTGGATAAGTCCTTTATCAGATATATCTTTGCAAATATTTTCTTCCAGCGTGTCTTGTCTTTTCATTCTCATTTTAATGAACTCCAGCTGTCAGTTACCTAGCTCCTAGATCATGCCTTAGTATTATATTTGAAAATTCATCACCAAACCCAAGGTTCACTGGGTTTTCTCTTTGGTTACCTTTTATAGTTTTACATCTTACATTTAGGTCTTTAAATAATGTTCTTATACTTTCTTTTTTTTTTTTGCAATTAGAGTTGACATTCAATACTATTTAATATTAATTTTAGCTGTACAGGATAGTGGTTAAACATTTATATAATTTATGCAGTAATCCTCCCAATAAATCTAGTCCCCACCTGGCACCATACACAGTTATTACAATATTTTTGACCATATTCCCTATGCTGTGCTTCACATCCCCATGATTATTTGGTAACTGCCAATTTGTACTTCTTAATCCCTTTATCCTTTTCACCCAGCCCTCCAACACTCATCCCATCTGGCAACCATCAAAACGTTCTCTGTATCATGAGTCTGTTTCTGTTTCGTTTGTTCATGTATTTTATTTTGTTCTTTAGATTCCAGGCATAAGTGAGATCATATGGTATTTGTCTTTCTCTGTCTGACTTATTTCATTTAGCATAATACTCTCTGGCTCCATTCATGTTGTCACAAATGGTAAAATTTTATTCCTCATTTATGGTTGAGTAATATTCCTTTGTATATATGTACCACCTCTTCTTTATCTATTCATCCATTGATGGACACCAAGGTTGCCTTCGTATCTTGGCTACTGTAAATAATGCTGCAGTGAACATAGGGGTGCATAGATCTTTTTGAATTAGTATTTTGGGTTTCTTCAGGTAAATACCCAGAAGTGGAATTCCTGGGTCTTTCTTTGTCTCTTGTTATAGCTTTCATTTTAAAGTCTATATTTCTCTTATAAGTCTTGCTGCTACTCTATCTCTCTGCCCCTCCATTTTCATGAAATACTTTTTTTTATCCCTTTACTTTCAGTCTGTGTGTATCTTTCCATCTGAAGTGAGTCTCATAGGCAGCATTTGTAAGGGTCTTGTTTTCTTCTCCATTTAGCCACCTTATGTTGTTTGATTGGAGAATGGAATCCATTTACATTTAAAGTAATTGCTGATAGATATGTGCTTATTGTAACTTTATTGTTCATACTCTTCTTCTTCTTCTTTCTTTTTCTTCTCAAAGAAGTCCTTTTAACATTTTTTAAAATAGTGGTTTGTTGACTGAGCTTTTTCGTGTCTGGGAAGTTCTTTACCTGTCCTTCAATTCTAAATGATAGCTTTGCTGGATAGAGTAATCTTAGTTGTAGGTCCTTATTTTTCATCACTTTGAATATTTCCTGCCAGCCCCTTCTGATTGCAATGTTTCTGTTGAGAAATCAGCTGACAGTCTTATGGGAACACCCTTGTAGATAATTAACTGCTTTTCTTTTGCTGCTTTTAAGATGCTCCCTTTGTCTTTAAACTTTGGCATTTTAATGATGATGTGTCTTGGTGTAGGACTCTTTGGATTCATCTCATTTGGGACTCTCTGCTCTTCCTAGGCATGTATGTCTATTTCTTTCACTAGGTTAGGGAACTTTTCAGTCATTATTTCTTGAAATAGGTTTTCGATTCCTTCCTCTCACTCTTCTCCTTCTGGTACCCCTATGATGCAAATGTTGGTACACTTGATGCTGCCCCAGAGGCCCCTTAGACTATCCTCATATTTTTGGATTCCTTTTTCTTGTTGCTGTTCTGATTGGGTGTTTTCTGTTACATTATCTTCTAAATCGCTGATTAAATCCTCTGCTTCATATTGTATTCTTCATTTATGACTGGTTCTTTTTATGTTTCCTATCTCCATTTTTATGTTTCCTATATCTTTGTTGATGTTCTCACTAAGATAGTTCAGCATTTTTATAACCAGTGTTTTGAACTCTGCATCTAGTAGATTTCTTGTCTCCATTTTGTTTAATTCTTTTTCTGGAGCTTTGATATGTTCTTAATATGAGATATGTTCTTTGTCTTCCCATTATGGCTGCCTCCCTGTGTTTGTTTCTATGTATTAGGTAAGTCTGCTATTCTCCCGGGCTTATGTAGTAGGTGTCCTGTGGGGCCCAGTGGCACAGTCTTTCTTGAGTTGTGTGCTCCTAGTGTGTCTTTTGTGTAGGTTGTGTGTGCCCTCTTGTAGTTGAGACTAGGTTGCTGTTTGCACATCAGTGGGAAGGACTGACCCTCGGGCTGATTAGTTGTGATGACTGGCCATGACTAGTGGAGGAGCTGTTTTACAGGGCTGGTCTCGTGGAGCAGGATTTGTTTCAGCAGGTCTCTGGTGCCTAGTGAGTCTGTCCTTTGGGTGTGTCATTTGTGGTGGTGGTTGGGTGATGCTCTAGTTTGATCTGAAGCTGGCCACCAGGTGTATAGGTTTTGGAGCCTCTTGGGAGGAATTCTGGTGTAGGCCAAGATCAGCTGCTGCCTGTGCCCTGCCTGGAGTCACTTGGTATGAGTTACAAAGTGATCTTCAAATAGTTACCACTTGTGTTGGGCTTGAAGGTGCCTGAAAAAGGCTAAGCTATGAACCAAGGCTGGCTGCAACTAGTGTAGGGCTTGCAGCTGCTCAGCAAGAGGTACGGGGCACACTGAGGTCAGATGCTACTTATTTGGTTTTTGTGAACTTTTGAGAGATTTTAAGAAAGTCGGCAGCATAAGTCAAGACAGGCCATTTGTATGGAAAATCCACTGGAAGTAGCTTGGGTGGCCCACCCTTTGGGAGGGGCAAGTTCTCACGGAATCACCGGGGAGGGGCTAACAGTGTTAACCAGGTTGATGGAGACCCAGATATGGTGCCAGCCAATGTGTGCAGGCTGGATAGGGGAAGGGCTCAACAAAAGAGCAATGGCCTCTACTAGCACTTGTGTCTGGGAAAAAGCTGCTCTTTCAGCCCTCACCCAGAAGCCAGGCAATACAGTTCCTCCCTGTATATTCCTGGCACCTTCTTAGCTGCTGCTCCAGAGCTGGAGCTCAGAGCGAGTGAGTCCCTCAGTGAGTAAGTCTGCATACTGGCCCTTTAAGAGGAATACCTGGGACTTTAGCTGTCCTTCCTCTCACTCAACCAAAATACCCACTGATTTTCATAGCTAGAAGTTGTGGAGACTCCTCTTTCTGGCATTGAAGTCCTGAGATGGGGAGCCTGGTACTGGGGCTGGGACCCCTCACTCCTCAGGGAAGACCTCAGCAGCTGAGAGATCACTCCTGATTCTCAAGCGCCACACGTGGGTGTGGGACTAGATCATTTTGAGCCTCTGCCCCTCCTACCAATCTTGACATGGCTTCTATGTGTCCTTAGTTGTAGGACTTCTGGTTAGCTAGACTTCAGGTGGTTCTCAATGATGTTTGTTCTGTAGTTGTAATTCTGATGTGGTCATGGAAGGGTAGCGATGAGCACAGCATTTATTTATCTGCTTTGCCATCTCAATTGGAACTTGTGTATGATCTTTTTAATATATTGCTGAATTTAGTTTGCTAATAGTTGAAGATTTTTGAATATATGTTCATTAAGGATATTAGCCTATAATTTTCTGTTTTTCTAATGTCTTTGTCTGGTTTTGGAAGCGGGCAATGATGGCCTTGTAAAAGGAGCTTAGGAGCTTTCTTTCCTCTTGAGTTTTTTGCAATAGTTTGAGAAGAATAGCATTTAAGTCTGTTTTGAGTTATTTTTTTCCAAGTTATTTTTCTGTGAACAGTATAAGATCAGTGTCTAGATTCTTCTTCTACTTCTTTTTTTTTTTTTTGTTTGCATGTGGATGTTGTTACATCACCATTTGTTGAAAAGACTGTCATTTGTCCATTATATTGCCCTTGCTCCTTTGTTGAAGATTAGTTGACTATATGTGGATCTATTGCTAGGCTCTCTGTTCTGTTCCATTAATCAATTTATCTATTCTTTTACCCATCCCACAGTGTCATCATTACTGTTGCTTTATAACAAGTCTTAGATTTGGATAGTGTCAGTCCTCCAAATTCATTCTCCTTCAATAATGTGTTGGTAATTCTGTTTCTTTTGCCCTTCATTCTTTTGAATGAATTTGTCAAAACACATGCATGCACACACAAACTTTCTGGGATTTTGATTGTGATTGCATTAAACTTATAGATCAAGTTCAGCAGTACTGACATCTTGACAATATGGTCTTCCTATCCATGAACATGGAATATCTGTGCATTTATTTACTTCTTCTTTGAATTCTTTGCATTTATTTACTTCTTCTTTGAATTCCTTATGTAGATCTTGTACATATTTTGTTAGATTATACCTAAGTATTTTATGTTTTGGGGGTGCTGATAAAAATGGCATTGTGTTTTATTTCAGATCCCACTTGCTTATATATAAAAAGTGATTAATTTTTGCATATAAATCTTGTATCCTACAACCTTGCTATAACAGCCTTTTTATTCTATGAATATTTTTTGTCAATTTTTTCAGATTTTCTACATAAAAGTTTATGCCATCTGCAAAAAAAAGACAATTTTATTTCTTCCTTACCAATCTTTATGCCTTGTATTAGTGTTCCTGTTTTTGTCATATTGTATTAGTTAAGACTTCCAGTCTGATGAAGAAAAGGAGTGGTGAGGGCAGACTTCCTTGACTTGTTCCTGATCTTAGTGAGAAGCTTTGGGTTTCTTACCACTAAGTATTCTCTTAGCAGTAGGTTTTTTGTTGATAAACAGTATCAACTTGAAGAAATTCCCCTCTATTCCTAGTTTGCTGAGTGCTTCCATCATAAATGGGTATTGGTTTATCAAAGCTTTTTCTACTTTTATTGATATGATCATGTGATTTTTTTTCTATAGTTCATTGATGTGATAGATTCTAGTTATTTGTTTATTTTTAAATTAAATTTATTAGGGTAATATTGGTTAATAAAATCATAGAAGTTTCAAGGGTACGATTTAATATGTCATCTGTATATTATCTCCCAAAGTCAAATCTTCTTCTGTCACCATATATTTGACCCCCTTTACCCCTAACTCCTCTCACCCCCACTTCCCTCTGGTATCCTCTAAACTGTTGTCTGTATCCATGAGTCTCTGTTAGTTTGTCTTGTTTGTTGCCTTCAGTTTTATATCTAACATATGAGTGAAATCATATGGTTCTCAACTTGTTCTGACTTACTTTGCTTAACATGGTAATCTCAAGATCCATCTGTATTGTCACAAATGGCAGTATTTTGTTTTTTTTTTTTAATGCCCAGCACCATTTATTGATGGATGAGGCTTTCCTTTCTCCATTGCAGGTTTTTGGCTCTTTTGTCAAAAATTATTTTCCCATGTATATGGGGGTTTTCATTGGTCTGTGTATCTGTTGTTCAGCCACTACAATGATGTTTTGATTATTATCACTTTGTAGTATAACTTGAAGTCAGGCAGAGTGTTACCTCCGGCCTTGTTCTTTTTTCTCAAGATAGCTTTGGCTATTCAGGGTCTTTTGTGATTCCATACAAATCTGATGACTTTTCGTTCTATTTCTTTAAAAAATGCCATTGGGATTTTGATGGAGATTGTGTTAACATTGCTTTGTGTAATATGACCATGTTAAATATATTGATTCTTCCAATCCATAAATATGAAATATCTTTCCATTTCTTGTGTCTTCTTCAATTTCTTTTAATAATATCTTATAGTTTTCAGTGTCTAGGTCCTTTACATGCTTTGTTAGGTTTATTCTTAGGTATTTCATTCTTTTTATTGCAATTGCAAAATAAAATTTTAAATTTCTTTTCCTGAGATTTATTTATTTGTTAATGTGGCATATCATATTAATTGATTTGTAGATATTCAGCCAACCTTGCCTTCCAGGAATAAATTCCACTTGATCGAGGTGTATGAGCTTTCTAACATATTGCTAAATTCAGTTTGCTAATATTTTGTTGAGGATTTTTGCATCTATGTTTGGCAGGGATATTGGCTTATAATTTTTATCTTTTGTAATATCTTTGTCTGGTTTGGAATCAGGGCAATTTTGGCCTCATAAAATGAGTTTGGGAGTCTTCCCTCTTGAATTTTTTGGAATAGTTTGAGAAAAAAGAGGTGTTAAGTCTTCTTTGAATATTTGGTAAAATTCACCTGTAAAGCCATCTTGTTTAGGACTTTGTTAGGAGTTTTTTGATATTTGATTCGATTTTGTTAGTAGTAATAGGTCACTTCAGATTTTCTGTTCCTTCTTGACTGAGGCTTGGAAGATGGTATGTTACTAATAATGTATCCATTTTTTTTCATATTGTCCAATTTGTTGGAATGTAATTTGCTTATGGTATTTTTTTATAATCCTTTGTGTTTCTGTGGAGTCAGTTGTCACTTCTCTTTCATTTCTGATTTTATTTATTTGGATCCTCTCTTTTTTTTCTTAGTGAGTCTGGTTAAAGGTTTATCAATTTTATCTTTTCAAAGAACAAGCTCTTGGTTTTATTGAACTTTTATATTGTTTTTGAGACTCTGTTTTATTTATTTCCATTCTGATTTTATTATTTCCTTCTTTCAAGTCACTTTAGGCTTTGTTTGCTGTTCTTTTACAGTTTCTTTAGGTGTAAGGTTATATTGTTTATTTGAGATTTTTCTTGTTTCTTGATGTAGGCCTGTATTGCTATTAATTTTCCTCTTAGGACTGCTCTTCCTGTGTCCCATAGATTTGAGTCATTGTGTTTTCAATTCCATTTGTCTCAAGATATCTGTCGATTTCTTCCTTGATCTCATTGTTAACCTATTCATTGTTTAGTAATATGTTGTTTTGTTTCTATATGTTTGTGTCCTTTTCAGGTTTTTTTTTTTTGGTAATTGATTTTTAGTTTTATACCATTGTGGTCAGAGAAGATGCTTGATATGATTACGATCTTAAATTTATTGAGATTTGTTTTGTGGCCCAACATGTGGTTTGTCCTGGAAAATGTTCTGTGTGCTCTTGAGAAGAATGTATATTCTACTGCTTTGGGGTGAAATGCTCTAAAAATATCAATTAAATCCATTTAGTCTAGTATGTCATTTAAGGCCACTATTTCCTTTGTTGATTTTCTGTCTGGAAGCTCTGTCTATTGTTGTTAATGGGGTGTTAAAGTACCTTACTATGAGTGTATTATTGTCGATTTCTCCCTTTATGTTGGCCAATATTTGCTTTATCTGTGTAGGTACCCCTATGTTGAGTATATAAACATTTTCTAGTGTTATATTCTCTTGTTGAATTGATTCCTTTATCATTATGTAATGTCCTTCTGTGTCTCATAGTATTGCCTTTGTTTTGAAGCCCACTTTGCCTAAAATATTTTTTTTCATACCTTTACTTTCAGTATGTGTGTCTTTTGATCTGAAGTGGTTCCCTCGTAGGCAGTATATGGTTCTTTTTTTTTTTTTAATCCGTTTAGCTATGCTATGTCTTTTATTATTATTATTTATGCCTATATAAATAATATGTCATCCTAGGTAGTCTCCCATCCAAATACTGACCAGGCCCAACCCTGCTTAGCTTCCAAGATCAGACATTGGGCTTGTTCAGGGTGGCATGGCCATAGACCATGGACCATGGCTCCACTGGGGCATGAACCCAGGACCTTCTGTGTGTAAAGCAGATGTGTTAACTGCTACACTATGCAACCACATCTGCTATGCTATGTCTTTTGATTGGAGCATTTAATACATTTCCATTTAAAGTGGTTATTGATAGGTACATAGTTATTGACATTTTATTATTTATATTATGTTTTTCTTTCTTTCTTCTTCTTACAGAAGTCCCTTTAACATTTCTTGTTATACTGGTTTGGTGGCGTTGAACTTGTTTTACTTTTTCCTCTTTGAGAAAATGTTTATCTCCTCTTCAATTTTAGTCGATAGCCTTGTTGGGTAGAGTAATCTTGGTTTTAGGTCCTCCCTTTTCATCACTTTGAATATTTCATGACATTCTCTTCTGGCCTGCATATGGGAGCTTCCTTGTAGGTAACTAACTTCTTTCCTCTTGCTGCTTTAAGATTCTGTCTTTATATTTAACCTTTGGCATTTTAATGATGTGTCTTGGTGTGGGCCTCTTTGGGTTCCTCTTGTTTGGGACTCTTTGCGCTTCCTGGGTTTGTATGTCTATTTTCCTCGCCAGGTTAGGGATGTTATCTATCATTATTTCTTGAAATAGGTTTTCAATTCCTTACTCTCTCTCTCTTCTCCTACTGGTACCCTTATAATGTGAATGTTGGTATGCTTGACACTGTCCCAGAGGCTCCTTAAACTATCCTTATTTTTTTTTTAGTTCTGTGTGTGTGTGTGTGTGTGTGTGTGTGTGTGTGTGTGTGTGTGTGTGTGTTGCTGTCTGATTGGGTATTTTCTGCTACTTTATCTTCCAAATCGCGAATTCAGTCCTCTGCTTCGTCTAATTTATTGCCAATTCCTTCTAGTGCATTCTTTATTTCAGATATTGCATACTTCATTTCTGACTATTTATTATGGTTTCTTTATATTTCTTTATGCTTCCTATCCTTCTGTTGAAGTTCTCACTGAGATATCTATTCTTTCCTTAAGTTCATTATGTAGTGTTTTGAGCTCAGGATCTGGTAGGTTGCTTGCCTTCATTTTTTAAAATTCTTTTTCTGGACTTTTTTTCTGTGCTTTCTTTTGAGACTCGTTACTTTGTCTCCTGATTTTTCTGCCTCTCTGTGTTCATTTCTACGTATTAGGTAGATTTGCTACATCTCCCAGTCTTGCCAGGTGGCCTTGTGCTGCTCAGTGGTGCTGTCTCCTGTGCTGCTCAGTGGTGCAGTGCCCTGTGCTGCTCAGTGGTTCAGTCTCCCTAATGACCTGCACCTGGTGCTCCAATTGTGTCTCTGGTGTGGGTTGTGTGTGCACTCCTGTTGTAGTTTAGCCTGGCTTGCTGTTAGCATGCCAATAGGTGGGATTCACTCTCAGGCTGACTGGTTGTGGGGACAGCCTATGAGCTGTGGTGTGGGGCTGACCCCGGTAAATGACATTTGCCCCAGCAGGCTCATGTGCCTGTTGAGACCACCCTTTGGGTGTGCGGCTTGTGGGGCTAATCAGGTAGTGTTATGTTGTGGCCTGAAGCCAGCCTCTGTGTGTGTGTCAGTTCTGGGGCCACTTGGGAGGGGCTCCCACTCAGGCCAAGGTCACCCCTTACCTGTGAGATACCCAGGGCTACCTGTTAGGAGCTACAAAGCCATCCATTGTCACTACCTGTGTTGGACTTACAGGCCATGCTGCCAACTGAGGCTGGCTGGCACTGGTATCAGGCCTGGGGCAGCTTAGCAAAAGGCTCAGGGCATTTTAAGGGCTGAGGATCCCTGCTAGCTGCCTGTAAGGCTCAACAGGTGAAAGAGCCTCAGGTGATATGTGAGTTGGGTGAAGAGGAATCCAGGGAGTGACCAATGTTGTGCAAGCTGTGTCTCTCAGGTTAGTGCAGATTCAGATTTGGTGCCACTGCTGTGCCTTTGGCCACTCTCAAAAGTCTCAGCTCACACCGAGGCCAGGTCCTGACCAATTTGGTCCCACAGAACTCTGAGATTTGTTCAAGAAATACTGCAGTTCATATGGGGGCTTGTTGTCTGCCACTGAAAGTGATTTTGGGTGCATGAGAGCTGAGGCCTATTGGTGCTGATAAAGGAGCCCCCTGCCGATAGTGTGGGGTGGGGCAGGGTCCCAGGAAGTTACCGGGGTGGAGTGAGCATATCTCACCAGGCAAATACAGATTCATATTTGGCTAGCTGGGGAAAGGACTCAACACGAGGACATTGGTAGCTGTTACTTCAGCTCTCATCCTGAAGCCAGACCCTCCTTGTATGTTTCTGGCACCTCCTGAGCTTCTATCCCTCTGCTGGAGCCCAGAGTGAGTCCTGCGAGTGAGTGTGTCTATGCACGGGCCCTTTAAGGGATGTCTAGGTTTTCAACTGCTCTCTGTCTCAGCCAGATTGTTGGAATCCGCACTGATTTTTACAGCTGGATTTTGTTGGGGTTCCTCTTCCTGGCACTGGAATCCTGGGCAGGGACATCCTAGTGTGGGGTTTGGGCCCCTCACTCATCTAGGGGGACCTCCACAGCTCAGTTATCTTTGCCAATTCTCAACCATCACTTGTGGATGTGGGGCCAGCCTGTGTGTCATCTTCACCCACTACCAGCCTCCAAGTAGCCTCTTCTTTATACTCTTATTTGTAGGAATTATGGTTAGCTAGACTTCAGGTTGTTCTCCAGGTCGATCATTCTATAATTAGTTGTAATTTTAATATGGTCATGGGAGGAGGAGAGTGCTGTGTTTCCCTATTCCACCATATGACCAGAAACATTTCTTTTAGCTGTGAAATGACTTTTTAATTTTTATTTAATTTTTTTAATTTTTCTGCTAGAGTCAATGTTAAATATTATTTTCTAGTAATTTCATGTTTACAAAATAGTGGTTAGACATTTATATAATTTATGAAGTGATACTCCTGATAAATCTAGTTCCCACCTGGCACCATACACAGCTATTACAATATTATCTACTGTATTCCCTGTGCTGTACTTCACATCCCTGTGACTATTTTGTAACTACCAATTTGTACTTCTTAATCCCTTCCCCTTTTTCACCCATCCCCCCCAACCTTCCTTCCATCTGGTAACTATTAGTTTGTTCTCTGTATCTATGAGTCTGTTTTTGTTTAGTTTGTATTTATTTATTTGTTTTGTTCTTTAGATTCTACATATAAGTGAAATCATATGGCATTTCTCTTTCTCTGTCTGACTTACTCCACTCAGCACAATACCCTCTAGGTTCATCCATGTTGTTGCAAACGGTAAGATTTCATTTTTTTTTCCTGGCTGACTAATATCCATTGTATATATGTATCACCTCTTCTTTATCCAGTTGTCCATTGATGGGCACTTAGGTTGCTTTCACATCTTAGCTATTGTAAGTAGCATTGCAGTGAATTTAAGGGTGCATATATCTTTTCAAATAAGTGTTTTGGTTTTCTATGGATAAATACCCAGAAGTGAAACTGCTGAGTCATAAGGTAGTTCTGTTTTTAATTTTTTGAGGAAACTCCAAACTGTTTTCCATGGCATTCCCACCAACAGTGCACAAGGGTGAAACCTCATTTTTGATGGATAATTTCATAGGTTACAGAATTTCAGTTTTTTTCTCTTAACACTTTCTTCTTTTTTGATCAATTTCTGAGGGAAAATCATGTAATTAACTCCTCAATAGTTAAGGTGTTATTTTTCTCTTCTGGTTTCTCAGGATTTTTCTTTATATTTTATTTTTGTTATTCTAAAAATGTTATGCTATAGTTTTTTGTTTGTTCGTTTGGGCTTTTCTTTCTGCATTTTGCATTTTGCATTTTGCACTTTGTGTTTTGTCCTACTTGGTATTCTTGACCTTCCTGGATCAATGGTTTGGAGTCCAACATTAATTTGGGGAAAATTCTTGGTCATTTTTGTTTTTACATACTTCCTCTGTTCCTTTTTTTCTTTTCCTCCTGGAATTCCCATATGTTAGACTCATACAACACTTTTATAGTAGTTTTGAAGTTCTTTTTTATTTTGTGCTTTTTTTTCCTGTTCATTTTTTTAGTTTTGGAAGTTTTTGTTGAAATGTCCTCAAGCTCAGAGACTTTTTTCTCAGTCATTTCCTGTATACTAACCATCCCATCAAAGGCATTCTTTATTTCTGTTGCAGTAAGTTTGATCTCTAGCATTTGTTTTTGGTTCTTTCTTAGAATTTCCATCTCTCTGCTTATATTGTCTCTCTGTTTTTGCATATTGTCTGCTTTATCCATTAGAGCTTTAGTTTATTAATCATAGTTGTTTTAAATTCTTGGTCTGATAGTTTTAATATTCCTGTAATATTCGAATCTGGTTTTGATGTTTTCTCTGTCTATTCAAACTCTGGTTTTTGCATTTTAAAATATCTTGTGATTTTTTTCTTGATAGCTGGATGTGCTTCACTGGGTAAATGGAAGAGCTGTAACTTGGCCACTGGGGCTGTAGTATCGTGGGGTGGGGGTGGAAAGCCTTCTATAAGCCCGTGATTGGGCCTCAGTTTTTACCGAGCCTGAGCCTCTGCACTGTGCCTTCTCCACATTTTGAATGTGCTGCTCAGTATTTTCCTTGCCTCTGTGAAACAGGACGGCTGGAGTCCAGAGATTCCCTCCCTGGGGTCAGTTGGGCTCTGATAATGGCTGTGCTCTGGTGTACTTTAAAAGGCTTCTTTCCCCTCTCCCTGCTAAAAACATGAAGGATTTTTCTCTAATATTTACTTCAAGGACCTGGTTGAGCTCCTGGAGGAAAAACTTGCCTCATATAGTTACAAAAAATGTTTATTTCCCTTTGATGAGAACTTTTAGGGTTTACTCTTTTAACTTTCAAATACATCATGCAGCAGTAAAAACCATAGTGATCATGCTGTATATTACATTCCTTGTACCTATTTATCTTACAACTGGAGGTTTGTACCTTCGACCACCTTCATCCAATTTCCCCACCTCCACCCCCACCTGCACCTATCTTAATCATAAATATGATTTTTTTTTCTACTCTGTGAGTCTGGTTTAAGTTTTTTTTTTTTTTTTAATCCCACATGTAAGTGAGATCATATGATATTTGTCTTTCTTTGTCTGACTTATTTCACTTAGCATAATGCCTGCAAGGTCCATCCATGTTGTCACAAATGGCAGAGTTTTTTTCTTTTCTTTTCTTTTCTTTTTTTTATGGCTGAATAGTATTTCTGTGTGTGTATACGTGTATGTGTGAGAGACATCTTTATCCATTCATCTATCGATGTAACTTGAGTTATTTCCATATCTTGGCTATTGTAAAAAATGTAACGATGAACATAAGGTTTCTCTTCAATATAGTAATTTTATTTCATTCAGCTATGTACCCAGAAGTGCAATTACTGAATCATATGGTAGTTCTATTTTAAAATTTTGAGGAACCACCACAGTGGTTTCCACTGGCTGCACTGATTTATAATCCCATTAGCAATGCGCGAGGGTACCTTTTCTCTACTTCCTCACCGGCATTTATTCGCTTCTCTTTTTGATGGCAGTCAATTTTAATAAGTGTGAGTTGATATCTCATTGTAGTTTTAATTTGCTTTTTCCTAATGGTTAGAGATGTTGAACATCTTTTTATGTTCCTGTTGGCTATTTACGTATCTTCTTTGGAAAGATGTCTGTTTAGGTCCTTTGCCCATTTTTAAATGGAATTATCTGTTTGATTTTTTTTTTCCTTTCTTTTTGTTATTGAGTTGTATGAGTTTTTTAAAAATATATTTTGGATAGTAATTCTTTGTCAGATATATAGTTTACAAATATTTTTTCCATTCCACAGGTTGTATTTTCATTTCATTGATTACTCTTTTTGCTGTATAGAAATTTCTTAGTTTGATGTAGTCCCACTTGATTATTTTTGACTTTATTGCTTCTGCTTTAGGTGTCATCATCAAAAAATCATTGCTAAGACCCATGTCAAGGAGGTTTTTTCCTTTTTTAAAGTCTTTAATCCATTTTGGATTAAAGTCTTTAATCCATTTTGAGTTAATTTTTTTTTTGTGAGTGGTATAATATAGGGGTCTAGTTTCATTCTTTTTTTTTTTTTACTTTTTAAATTGAAGTATAATAGATAATTAGTTGCTCATATTTACAGTGTACTATTCAATGAGGTTTTTTTCCAATTATAGTTAGCATACAATAATATATTAGTTTCAGTTGTATAGCATAGTGACAAACAGAAAAACTCATAGTTACAAAGAATATTTTGAGGGTTTCTGTCTTTTACATGTGAATATCCAGTTTCCCCAGCACAATTTATTGAAGAGACTGTCTTTTTTTCCATTGTATAATCTTGGCTCTCTTTTCAAATATTAGGCATGGATTTATTTCTGGACCTCTTGATTCCATTCCATTGGTCTGTATCTGTTTTTATGCCAGTATGATATTGTTTTAATTATTATGGTATAGCTTGGAACCAGGAAGTGTGAGGCATCTAACTTTGTTCTTTTTTCTCAGGAATACTTTGGTTATTCAGGATCTTCAAGAATTTTAGGATCGTTTTCTACACTTCTGTGAAAAATGCCATTGGAGTCTTGTTAGGGATTGCATTGAATCTAGATTGCTTTGGGTAGTACAGACATTTTAGCAATGTTAATTCTTCCTATCCATGAGCACAGTATACGTTTCTATTTGTACCTTCTTCAATGTCTATTATCAAAGTCTTATAGTTTTCAGGGTAGAGATTTTTCACCTCCTTGGTTAAATTTATTCTAGATATTTTATTATTTTTGATGCTCTTATAAGTGGGATAATTTCCTTTATTTCATTTTCAGATAATTTATTATTTGTATAGAGAAATACCACTAACTTTTGCATGTTGATTTAATGTCCTCCAAGTTTACTAAATTCATTGGTTAAATCTAACAGGTTTTCTTTTTTAAAATAATTTATTATTATTATTATTTTTGGTGACATTGATTAAAGAAATTCAGTAAATTTCAGGTGTACAATTTAACAGTAAGAAGTATATATATTGCATTGTGTTTTCCCCTCCCATAGTTAGATTTCTTTCTGTCACCACATATTTGACCCCTTTTACCCCATCTACCTCCCTCTCCCAATTCCCTCACTACCCTCTGGTAATCACTAGTCTATTTTTTTGTCTTATTTTTGAGTCTCTGTTTGTTTGTCCTGTTTGTTTGTTGTTTTTATGTTTATGTCCCACATATAAGTGATATCATGTGATTTTCAACTTTTTCTGTCTGGATTATTTTGCTTAGCATTATTATCTCGAGGTCTATCCATGTTGTCACAAATGGCAATATTTCATCTATTCTTATGGCTGAATAATATTCCATTGTATATATGTACCACAGTTTCTTTATCCAATCATTTATAGAAGGACACTTTGGTTACTTCCATGTTCTGGCTACTACAAATAATTCTGCTATGAACATCAGTGTGCAAATATCTTTTCAGATATGGGTTTTCAAGTCTTTGGGGTAAATACCTAGTAGAGGGATTGCTGAATCATATAGTAGATCATTTCTTAGTTTTTTGAGGAACCTCCATACTGTTTTCCAATTTGCAGTCCCACCAGCACTGTATGAGGGTTCCTTTTTCTCTGCTTCCTCTCCAACATTTGTTATTACTTGTCTAACAAGTTTTCTTTTGGTTGAGTCTTTAGGATTTTCTCTATATAAAATTATATCATCTGTAAATAGAGACAATTTTATTTCTTTCTCTCCAAATCTGATTATTGCTCCAAATTTTATTTCTCTTTCTTGTCTGATTGCTCTGGCTAAGACTTCTAGTACTATGTTGAATAGGAGTGGTGAGAATAGATACTCATCATGTTATTGTTCATTAAGAAAAGCTTTCAAGCTTTCACCACTGAATATGGTGTTTAACTGTGGTCTTGTCATACGTGGTTTTTATTATGTTGAGGTGTGTTCCTTTTATACCAGATTTATTGATTGTTACAAATGGATGCTGAATTTTGTTAAATGTTTTTCTGCATCTATTGAGATGATCACATAATCTTTATCTATTGCTGTATTAATGTGATGTATTGTATTTATGTATTCGTATATTTTGAAACATCCTTGCATCCCAGGGATAAATTTTACTTTATTGTGGTAAATTATCCTCTTCATGTGCTGTTAAATTTGGTTTACTAATATTTTCTTGAGAATATTTTCATGTATATTTATCAAGGATATCAACCTATAGTGTTCTTTTTAAAAAAATCTTATTTATTTATTTATTTATTTATTTATTTATTTATTTATTTATTTATTTATAGAATAGTTTTATTTTAATGTTTTTGTCTGGGTTTGATACCAGGGTAATGCTGGCTTCATAAAATAAGTTTGGGAGTGTTCCTTCTTTTTTGATTTTTTTGGTAGAGTTCGAGAAGGACTTGCATTAATTTCTTTTTAAAAGTTTGATAAAATTTATCATTAAAACCATCTTGTTTTGGGTTTTCTTTGTTGTGAGTTTTTTGATTATTGCTTCAAATTTTAAAAATAATTATTTTATTAGTTTCAAGTATAAAGTACATTGGTTAGACATTTATATAATTTATAAAACGATCCCTCTAATTGCTCTTTCTCTCCTCTGGCTCTACACCTAGCCATTACATTAAAGCTAACTGCATTCTTTATGCTGCGCTCCCCATCCCCATGACAATCTATCAACTACTAACTTGTACTTCTTTAACCCTTCACCCCTTTTTCCCAGCTCCCAACTCCCCTCCCCTCTGGCTGTCCCCAGATTGTTCTCTGTATTTGTGAGTCTGTTTTTGATTAGTTTGTTCTTTTTGTTCCTTAGATTCTGCATTTAAGTGAAATTGTATGGTATTTATCTCTGTGTGACTGATGATTCAATTTTTTTTACTAGTAAATTAGTCTGATCAGATTTTTTATTTATTGTTGATTCAGTCCTGGTAGATTGTATGTTTCTAAGAATTTTTCTATTTCTTTTTGGATGCCCAGTTTTTTGGTTGTAGTTGTTCATAGTAGCCTCTTAAAATCCTTCATATTTCTCTGGTATCAATTGTGATGTTTCTCTTTCATTTATAGTTTTATTGATTAGGGTCTTGTCTCTCTCTCTCTCTCTCTTTTAATTGATTTGTCTGGCTAAATATTTGTCAGTTTTGTTTATCTTTTCAAAAAAGCTACTCTTAGTTTGTTAATCTTTTCATTACATGCTCCATGTACCTATCAGTGGTTACCAAAATTTTGATGATTCAGGTGTGACTTATTCTTAACAACCTCTCTTTCTGCTTGTAACTGCTGCTACTTCACTGTGCTCCTCGAATGTCTGTCTCATCATCCTCTCTAGTTCTTTTCTGGAAAGAGTGGTGATGCTTGCCATTCTGTAACTTTCAAAATATTCTTTTTTTTTTTTTCCTTTTGGATGTCTGTCTCCAGTCTTCTGGAATGTTCTTCATCTTTGCCAGTGTCTCAGTCTGTTTGAGGTGCTATAATAAAAAATACCATTGACTGGGTGGCTTAAAGAACAGACATTTATTTCTCACAGTTCTGGAGGCTGGAAGTCCAAGATCAAGTTTTTTATAGAAGATCTAGTTCTTGGTGAGGACTGTCTTCCTGGTTTTCAGGCAGTTGCCTTTTTGCTGTGTCCTCCAATGGCAATGGAGTGAGGAGGGCTCTCTGGGGTCTCTGTTATAAGGGCACTAATTCCATGATAAGGGCTCCACCCTCAAGACCTTATTAAGAACTTCCAAATGTTCCACCTCCTAATACCATCACTTTGAGGGTTAAGATTTTAACAAATGAATTTGATGGGGGAGGGGACACAAACATTAGGTTCATAACAGCCAGTAATCCTGAAAATCCCTCTTGCATGTTTGGTAAGGACCCCTCTGATAAGATTCTTTGTAGCTGGAAACAAAAACTTCCTAAGAGCCACTCAGAACTTGTTTTGGTTTTTGCTCGTCCCTCTTGAGCTTCACATCCCTCTTGGTCTTGCTTACTCTATGCTTTTCATTCTGATTCATGCTTGACTGGGAAGATGGAGACGAATGGGTGAGTACGTACTCCTGCTTACTTTAGATCATATGTTCATACCACATTGTCGGAAGGACTTCTTTCTGTGTTTCTATCTTTCTTGATTCGAGGACATTTTAGAGCTTAAAAACATGTGCTTGCTAAGGATTCTGGCAGGAAGAAATGTAATTGCATGAGATGCTCTTAAGTCAAGGCCCATTGAAGGCCTAGCATGTTTGCCTTTCTGTAGTCTGTGAATTATCCTCTGAAGTTCTATGTGAGGGTGACTCAGCTCTCTATTTTGGAGCTCTCATGCTCTTGTTGGGTAAGAAAATATGCTCAACTTGGCCCAAGAATAGTATATCCAAAAATCTTAACTACACTGAGTGTAATGCATAGCTGGGGCTCTATGCTCTGAGAGGTGACTTACAGTTGGGGTGCAAGAGTCAAAAGGAAGTGCAGAAGGAAGAATGACATGGACAGAAGGGGCAGCAGAGGGGGTGATAGAGGCTTAAGTCTGGGTCCCTGCTGCACCACATGCTTTTTCTTTGGCCTTAAGAAAAACACATAATTTGGTGTGCCTCAGATTTCTAATCTGTAAAAGGTATGTCATGGTTACAGTTTGCACTACCCCTTGCTTGGTGGTGCAAGGATCAAATAAGGTAGGTTCCTGCAATGTTGTGAGAGTTATTGGTCAGGAATAACCTGGGTGTCTTTCTGGAAGAAGTGGTTGTGAGGGGTGTGCATGGCCAGAGAGAACACGTGTAGAAGGAGGAGGGCCATGGAGGGAGTCTTGATTCTATTCTGCCTTGTCTCCTGATCCCAGCATAGCATCTGCTGAGGCCATCGTTTGTCTCTCTCTTGAGACCAGAGACAGGGAATTATGATCTCCTTAGGTTGCTGGCTCCTGACTTTTGAGTTGAAGGGTGCAGCTTTCAGGTAAGATGAGGTCCCTGCAGTTAGATAGCTGTGCTGTGTCTGAGGAAGGCTGGACACTGAGGACTCTTTGCTCTGTTCCTTCTACAGGTTGGTGAGTTCTGGCCTCACGTCAGATTGTTGTTCAGCTCTGTCCTCAGTGCTCAGTGCTAACCAGAATCTCACGCACCTTTACCTACGCGGCAATGCTCTGGGAGACATGGGGGTCAAGCTGCTCTGTAAGGGACTCTTGCACCCCAACTGCAAGCTTCAGATGTTGGAGTAAGTCCCCTCACTTATCATGATGATGAGAATACATGGTGGCCAGGGGTGGGGGGAGGACTGGGGAAGTGATGATGAGATAATCTGTATCAAAGAACTGATGGTGTCCTCCAAGGGTTTGGCTTGTTTTAGGGTCATGGAGCTGGGAGGAGTCTACTTCTAGATGGTGTGAAGGTGAATATAGGAGGTTCTATGACCAAAAATCCCTCTCCTGCGCAAATGAGGGTGGTATGGCTCTCGTGTTCTAAAGAAATTTAGAGGGAGATATAGAATTTGGAAAAAAAAAAAACAGTTCACAAACTGCTATTACTAGTTTCATCTGCATAACCCAGTAGACTGCACAAAATCACTCTCATCTGCACCATGGGCACATACAGTGGTCCCATGCTCCTTGATCCTGTCACTCCTATGCTTTTCTGCAGTTGAAGTGTTACAGGCTAAAATCTGGGAGACCTGGGGGGTGGGAGGGAGCATTTTCTTTAAATCACCCTCCTTCTTGCAGACTAGACAACTGCAGTCTCACCTCACACTGCTGCTGGGACCTGTCCAGGCTTCTGACCTCCAGCCAGAGCCTGCGGCAACTGAATCTGGACAGCAACGACCTGGGTGACCTGGGAGTCATGCTCTTCTGCGAGGTGCTGAAGCAGCAGGGCTGCCTCCTAAGAAGCCTGCAGTAAGTGTGCTCTGCAGAGGTGTGGGTGGTGAGGCTCATAATTCTAGGGAAAAGGAGGCCAGTGACCAAAATCCAAGATGGGTCTTTGCACTCAGGGTGAGAGTGGGCCTGGGTTAGGTGTTGCAGATATTTTTAGTATGGTGGATGAATCATAAGCTACACATTCACTTCATCCAGACATGTAGAATATTTAAGTTTCAGCTGGGTGTGAAAAGATTTTTCATGCATATTCCTAAAATAAACATTAGTTCCAATTACAGTAGCCAAGTGGAATTCTATTTCTGTGTGAGGGCTTCTAGTTTGTAGAATTAGACCAGGTTCATTCTGATCACAAAGGTCTTGGCATTGGGGGAGGGGGGTCGTTGGTCTTCTATTTGAGGATTTCTAAATGGAAAGGTAGTGCTCCAGAAACCCCAGGATAAGAAATTAATTAGTCAGCCAGTGCAGTGTGTTGGGACTACTGGCCCCCTTCTGCCATCGGTGATGCTACTGAGGTATCCCATGTCTCATGGCTTCAGCCTGCCCAGGGGCCACACTTCGCAACGTGCTCTTCTCCAGAGTTTCTCCTACTTAATCAGCTGTTTCTGCTTGGTCTCCTTTCAGCTTTTCATTGTCCAGTTTTACATGTCAAGTCCCTGGGACTCTCTACACTCTCCCCCCTGTTTATATTGTCTGCCTTCCAGCCTTACCAGGTATATATCCTGCCCCTCAACTCATATCCCTGTGAACCCCACGTCCAAATGCTTCTCTACCTCTCCTCATAGATGTCTCACAAGCCTCAAACTTTACAAGTCCAAGTCCAAACCTGTGCTGTCCCCACTCTGTTCAAAACCTGCTTCTTCCGCATCTCAATCAGTGGTGACTATCTGATTTGCTCAGGCCAAAAAACCCTGGTCTCACCCTGGTGCCTCCCCTTCCTTCTGCATACAGCTAATACACTGCATGCCTTGCTTGTTCTGCTTTCACAGCAGGCCCACTCACCAACCACTTCTTGCCAGCCTCATGGCTTTTCTCTTGTTTTAAGCCACCGTCATCTCTTGTCTGGTTTGTTTTGGTGGCATTCTGCCAGACTACTCTGCATCTACTTTTCTTGCCATAGCAGATAGGAGAGTGCAGCTAAAACATGAGCCAGCATGCTCCTGTGACTTCCCATCACATTCAGAGTCGGAGCTATAATGCTCATGGCAGAGTCAAAATCCCATGTGATAATTCCTGCTGCTTCTGCAAATCCATCTTCTACTAACCTTTGCTCCTTTGTTCCACTCATACTGGTCTCCTTGTTTCACAAAAAACACTGTCATCTCTGGAACTTTGCACTTGCTGTTTGCTCTGCCTGAAATTCTCTCCCCTTTAATATCTGCATGTTTTGTTCCTGCATATGCTTAAATTATCTGCGTTAAGATCTTCTGTGTGAGTGTCTTACCGTTCCACTGAAAAGCGTGCTCTTTCCTCTTCTCTTCATATTTCCCTCTATACTGTTGGCCACTATCATACATGCTGTGTCATTTTCTTGCTTATTTATTATCTATAGCCTACCCCAAGAATATAAATTCTGTTAGCCCTGGGACTTCTGTCCTTGTCCATGTCAAGGCCAAGAACCAACTAGAATGGAGGTTTGAACAAATAAAAATTTGAATCAGTATTGCATCCTTGTGCAGACACAGTGGAGCGTATTTGCTGCAGGAAAAGCCCAAATTCCCAGAGCTAGGAGAAATAGAGGAACAAAAGAAGGAATTAGTCAGGATGAAGCTGGAGACACTGCTGTATGAGGGGTCACCGACGCAGCCTTGAAGAGCACTCTGGAGATGAAGGACAGGCTCACTGCAGACTGGGGGTCCATGGAGCAGCCACCGTGTCCTGTTGGCTTGGCTGCTACAACATGACAGCACAGACTGGGCACCCTGCCCAACAGACATTTGTTTCTCACAGTTCTGGAGGATGGAAAGTCTGGGATCACAGTGCCAGCTAATTGGGTTTCTGGTGAAATTCTCTTCTGAGCTAGCAGAAGAGCTGGCCCATGTCCTCAGATGGCCTCTAGAGGTGTACAGAGTGTGCATTCGGGGTTTTCCTATGAGAATACCAGTCCCATCATGAGGACCCCCCCTCCGCTCCCCGCCTGCCATGACCCTATCTCAGCCCAACCACTTCCCAAAGGCCTTGCCTCCAAATGCCAGCACAGGAAAGGCTGGGCCTTCAACATAGGAATTTTGGAGGAAGATAAACTTTAAATCCATAATACAATCAAGTCAAACTTCTTAGAAATTATTCAGGGCAAATAATGTGATTTCTCAGTTAAGTTGGAAGGGAAATTTTTTAAAAAGAGAAAGAGGAGGAACATATATCAAAGAAGACTTGAGAGGCACACAAAGCAATCTCACTCTGTGGACCTCATGTGGCTCTTGAGTAAATGAACATAATATTAAAAACATCAGATGGTTGAAGAAATTTAAACGTCCAATTAAACATTGATTGGACATATGTTGATATTGAGGAATTGTTAATTGCTTCAGCTGTAATAATGGCATTGTGGTAACACTTCTAAAAAGGCTTCATTTAGATTCATATAGTGAAATATTTATAGATGTATGACATGCTGTGTTTAAAACAATCCATTGATGTGAGGCTTGTGTGGGGGACAGATGACATAAGACTGGCCATGAGCTATGGTGTATACATACAATGGGTTACGACTCAGCCATAAGAAGAGATGAAATACTGCCATTTGTGACAACATGGATGGATCTTGAGATAATCATGCTAAGTAAAATAAATCAGATGGAAAAGTTGAGAACCATATGATTTCACTCAATGTGGTATATAAAACTGAAAGCAACAAATGAACATGACAAATAGAGACTCATGGACGTGGGCAGTGGATTAGTGGTTATCAGAAGGAAGGAAAGGGGGGAAGTAGAAAGGGGTAAAGGGGTCAAATATGTGGTGACATAAGGAAATTTAACTTTGAGTGGTGAATGCACAATGCAATATACATATGACGTATTATTGAATTGTGCACTTGAAACCTATAAGATTTTATTAAACAATGTCACCCCAATAAATTTAATAAGAAATGGTCAAACCTGAGAATGAACATTTGGGAGTTCATTACACCATTCTCTCTATATTTACATATATTTAAACATTTTTTCAAACTCGTTGGTTAGAACATAACAGAAACTACATTCTGGATGAAGGCAGTCAGGGGGCTTAGAAGTTGTGAGTGAGATAGCTTCCCAAGGCTGACAGCTCTGCGTGTTGGTTGAGTGTAATCCAAGGCCCTCTATTTGCTTTTACAGGTTGTGTAAAATGTATTTTAATCATGATACAATCTGCGCGTTAGAAGCACTTCAAGAAGAAAAGCCGGAGCTGACCATCGTCTTTGAGCGTGCCCAGCCAGTGATGGAAGCTCGGTGCCAGAACCCCCTGCTGTGCCGCCCCACCACCCGGTGCAGACGCCGAGAGCCTACCACCCGGGCTGGTGTGCGTGGGGGAGCTCACTTGCAGGAGGCGCCTCGGAGATGGGCTGGGGGCCAGGGCACCGAGGCCAACCATGCAGCATGGGTCTCATTAGAGGATGTGTTCCTCTAGGTGACCTCATGTAACTAACTCTTCATTGAAGCACTTTCTCGTTTTCTGTTTTCTCTTTTTACTCTCTCTAAATTTCTTTTCCTTCATACCTTTTCTCCTTCTTTGCTGTTTTCTCCCACTGGTCTGTCTCTTAACTGACAGTAACAGAATGCGTTAACTATATATTATGTTGCAATTTTGTGGCAGCAACTTATTTATTTCTAATTTTTGTAAGAGTTATATTTTCTAATAAAATAATTCCTGTTTATTGTACCTTGTTGTAAATTCAGAGAATATAAAAGCTCAGCTGTATTTATTGAGTTAAATTGTTTTCTTTCATTAGTTTTTAAAAAGTGTGCCTAGAAATAGTTTTACTTATTTATCTAAACCACTAAAGATAAATTAAATTGCTTTATGCATTTAAAAAATTTCTTTGCCAAATGATTCAATTGTAATGAATGGAGAGGAAAATCGCCTCACCCTAAGGGTTGAAATATCAACTGTGGTGGGACAGGAGTTTGAAAATAACGCAAAGGCAGGTTTTGGAGTAGAAAAGCCTATAATTTTTTATAACTGAAGGCAAAACGCATTTTTTGCATAATACAAACAGAAGTATTATGCAGAAAATGCGTTTTGCCTTCAGTTATAAAAAATTATCTTTGATTTATCTCATCCTAGGAGCATTTCAGTTCCTGCACTTCACATAGCATTTAATCATTTAATCATTAATGAATATTGATTAAGTGCTTCTCTACACGTGGGGCAACTCTTCCATGCAAGCATTCGGGGTACAAATACTACTTCCTCTGTCAGATGAACCATTTAGACCCCTGCTGCTCAAGTGTGGCCTTGGGATTGCCGACATAAGGAGCTTGTGAAGAATGTAAGTCAATCACACGTTAGGTATGCTTTTCAGATGAGCTGACTTTCACCATGGTAAGATTTTCTCAGTAAAAACGCTGTATGTAATTTATATTCTTGTGCAAACTCTTTGTTTTGTCTACCACCAGCACTTTGAGTAACTCTGATCTAGATATTGCTTTTTGCATCTTGGTGAAGTGATTGCAGACTGCCCCCTTGGTACAAACACCTTTACATGCAGGTGTTAAAATGTAATTAAAAACATATAACTGTGCTGCAAAGAGAGAAAGAAAACTCCTGGGCACTAGGAACTTAAAATGGGAGTAAGAATTTCTCCCTCAGTGACCCAGAGGAATATCTAAATAGATAAAGACCCCACAATGTAAATATTAATATGGAAAGATTAATGAAGATTTCCACACTAGTAGAACTAAAAATTGAGTGAAGTTGATGTATATAAGATCAATACACAAATGTCAGTGGAATGCAGTTGGAAAAGAAATCATTTATTTCAACCAGCACAGCAAAGATCGGGTTGGGGTAGGAGGAATGGTTGCTAAAACCTAGAAGGGAATTTAAGAAGAGCTGGATATTAGTCTAGTCTGAAAGTCTCCACAGTTGGATCATCAGTTGCAGAAGAAAAATGGTAACTACATAAAGAGCAGAAATTGGACAGTATCCTTACTATCTAATAAAAATATCAGTGGGGGCAGATAGATATCTGCTTTCAAGTAAGATAACTTGAGAAGAAACCAACATCATATATGCACCCCTGAATCTCATCACCAGGAAGCACCAGGCAAACTCCATAAGAGGAAATTCTATTAAAAAGGGGGAGAAAATGTCAAAGTCAAAGTCACTGTCGGTGCTGGGTGACTCTGAAGGGGGAGTAGGGGCACAGAGTGCTCTTACCTGTTCTTATCCTTGCATTTTTACTGTACATGTGGCAACGTGTGCAAATCAGTCAATTTGATATGCCACATGGACAAAAAAGGATAAAAATCATATCAATAGATGCAGAAAAAGCATTTGACATGATACAGCATTCATTTATGATTAAAACACTTAATAAAATGGATATAGAAGGAAAGGGCCTCAATATAATAAATGCCATATGCAGCAAACCCTCAACCAACATCATACTTAATGGTGAAAAACTAACAAACAATCTTCCCTCTAAGATCAGGAACAAGACCAGCTGTCTGCTATCACCACTGTTATTCAATATACTGTTGGAAGTTCTAGCCAGACCAATCAGGCAAGAGGAAGAAATGAAAGGCATCCAAACTGGGAATGAAGGAGTCAAACTATCACTTTTTGCTGATGACATGATTCTCTATATAGGAAACTCTAAAGATTTCACTAAAAAACTATTAGAAACAATAAACAAATAAAGTTTCAGGATAAAGAAATCAACATACAAAAATCTATAACACATCTATACATTAACAATTAATTTTCAGGAAAAGAAATGAAAGAGACAATTCTTTTGCAATTGTAACAAAAAGAATGAAATACCTAGGAATAAACCTAACAAAGTATGTGAAGGACCTATACACTAAAAACTATATGACATTATTAAAATAAATTGAAGAAGACAAAGAAATGGAAAGATATTCCATGTTCATGGATTGGAAGAATCAACATAGTTAAAATGACCTAAAACAATATATAGATTTAATGCAATCTCCATCAAAATCTGAAAGGCATTTTTTAAGAAATAGAAAAAAAAGTCATCAGATTTGTATGGAATCACAAAAGGCCCCAAACTGCCAAAGCCAACCTGAGAAAAAAGAACAAAGGTGGGAGTATCACTCTGTCTGACTTCAAATTATACTACAAAGTGACAATAATTAAAACAGTATGGTATTGGCAGAAAGACACAGACCAGTGGAACAGAACAAAGAGTCCATGTGTAGGGGCAAATAATTTTGACAAAGGAGCCAAAAACATACAGTGGAGAAAGAAAAGTCTCTTTAATAAATGGTGCTGGGAAAACTGGAAAGCCACTTACAAAAGAATGAAAGTAGACTGTTGTCTATCACCACATACCAAAATTAACTCAAAATGGATTAGAGACCTGAATATAAGACCTGAAACAATAAATTGCATAGAAGAAAACTTAAGTATTAAATTCATGGACCTTGGATTCAGAGAGAATTTTATGAATTTGGCCTCAACGACAAAGGAAGTACAAGTAAAAGTAAATGAATGGACCTGTATTAAACTAAAAGCTTCTGCACAGCAAAAGTAACCTTCAGCAAGACAAAGAGATAGCCAACTAAATGAGAGAAGATATCTGCAAACAGTGCCTATGATAAGGGGCTAATATCCAAAATATACAAAAAACTCATACAACTCAACAACAAAAATCCGAACAATCCAATTGAAAAATGGGCAGAGGATCTGAACAGATACTTCTCCCACGAAGACATGCAAATGGCCAACAGACATATGAAAAGATGCTCAACTTCGCTAGCTATTAGGGAAATGCAAATCAAAACCACAATGAGATACCTACCATCTCACACCCGTTGGAATAGCTATAATCAACAGGACAAGTAATAACAAGTTTTGGAGATGATGTGGAAATAAAGCAACCCTCATACACTGCTGGTGAGACTGCAAATTGGTATAGCCACTATGGAATACAGTATGGAGGTTCCTCAAAAAACTGAGAATAGAATTACCATATGACCCAGCAGTCCTTCTTCTGGGTATTTACCCCCCAAATTTGAAAACATTTATTCGTAAAGATATATGCACCCCAATGTCCATAGCAGCATTATTCACGGTGGCCAAGACATGGAAACAATTCGTGTCTTTTGATAGATGATTGGATAAAGAAGATGTGTTACATACATACAATGGAAAATTCCTCAGGCATAAGAAAAGATGAAATACTGCCATTTGTGACAACATGGATAGATCTTGAGAATATCACGCTAAGCGAAATAAGTGAGAAAGAAAAGGTTAAGAACCATATGATTTCACTCATATGTGGGATATAAAACTAAAAGCAACAAACAAGACAAACAAACAGACTTATGGACACGTACAACAGTTTAGTGGTTGCCAGAAGGAAGGGATGAGGGGGGAAATAGAGAGGAATAAAGGGAGTAAAATATTTAGTGACAGAAAGAGACATAACTTGGGTGGCGAACACACAATATACATATGACGTTTATTGAATTATACACTGGAAACATATAATTTTATTAACCAATGTCACTCCAATAAAATTAATTAAAAATTAAAATAGTTAACAGCACTTCTAAGCACCTGCAATTTAAAATGTAATAAAAATGATATTAATCGTGGTAATAAAATATATCAGGTGCCTGAAATAAATCTGTGAGAAATTATACAAAAATCATAAAAAGACCCAAATATGTGGACATGTGTCACATTAGTGGACAGGAAGCTTCACTAGCTGGCAATACAAGTCTCCTGTTTGCTCCCACCGTCCCCCAGTAGACTAAAACCCAGCACAATTGCAATTGATATGTTAACAGGAATTTTCATAGAAGTGAGCTGTGGACTTCGTTGTCATCACCGTTAATGTTCATATCCTTATTGTAATGGAGGTGTGTTACAAATCTCTATGTGCTTGCACTGCACTTGCACTGCACTTGCACTGTGTTCTCTACGGTGTTACAGATGAATTCTATGCCCACTCCCAGTTTCTATGTTGAAGCCCTAAACCTCCAGGACTGCAGAATGTGACTGCATTTGAAGATGGCGTCTTTAGCAAGGTAATTAAGATAAAAGGAGGTCACTAGGGTGGAATCTAATCTTACTGGTGTCCTTCTAAGAAAAGGACACTGAGTTACATACCAGTACAGACGGATGATCATGTGACGATGCAGGGAGAGGATAGCCCTGCGCCCTGGTGTTGTCTAAGTGCTCAGCAGAAGTGTGGGTGGGCAGCAGGCATGCCCTGCAATGCTGATCTTGGTGTCAAGAACATACAAATATCCCAGTGAGCATGGGGCAAACAGACACACCCAATGGCCAAACACAGAATCACGAAATCTTAGTATTAAGCATATATAGTGAATAATTGGGATTATAGGACTCAAGTAAGCTTTAAAGCCTTCCTCCCTTTCTCAAGGCAGACTTCACTTGTATGGGGTTTAGGGTTCAACATAGGAAGGGGCGTGTCTAGTGAACTGGGTCCGCTGGGGGCAGACTGAGGTACCTTATAGCTACATTTCGAGTCTGCTGCTTATTTAACAGATTTCTGAGGTGGGCAGGAAGCTAGGGGTAGAGACAGGGTAAAAATAAGGCATCCCCAATGCTGGCAAGCAGGAACACTGACTTTCTTTATTCGAAACTAGATTGTCACTCTTTCCTTAAGTGTCCTGATGCTACTGACAGCACACTTTGGAAGGAGCCTGGGAACAGAGATTGCCACTGGAACATTATGCATACCAGTGGCTCTGGTCAGCAGGGCACACAGCAGGGACAAGAGGCCATGCAGCTACAGAGTGGTGTAAAGTGAAACTGACAGGGAAGGAATGGGGCCAACAGGAAGAAAAGTACTCGGCCTAAAGTCTGGACCTCCTCAGCAGTAGCCCAGTGGCCTGGAGCACAGCCTCTAAAGGGAACAGCTTTCACTTCAGAATCTTTAAATGGAGATAACAACAGTGACTGACATCACAGTTTGTTGTGAGAATTAAATGAGCCAGTGGATATGCTGAACCTTACAAAATGCCTGGCCCATAACAGACGGTCTGCACAATCATATTTATTTAATGCTTCACCAGAACTTTCATGGGTAACAAACCCTCAAGTAGTGCTCAGGCACATGCACCACAGGGCAAGGAGGCTGTGTTTCTGGGGCTGTACCACCAAGCAAGCCCTCCTGACATCACCATTCTGCCTTTCCACCTCCGTCTCAGGACAAGTCAATATCTGTTTGTTTGTTTATTTGATTTTGACATTTTTGCTTTTTTTCAATTATAGTTGGCATACAATATTATATTAGTTGCAGGTGTGCAACACAGTGATTAGACATTTATATAATTTATGAAGTGATCACTCCGATAAATCCAGTACCCATCTGACACCATATAGTTATTACAATACTACTGACTATATTCCCCATGCTGTACTCTACATCCAGGTGACTATTTTGTAACTACCAATTTGTGCCTCTTAATCCCCTCCCTCTTCTGCTATCCCCTAACACCCCAATCTGACAACCATCAAAATACTCTCTGTATCTATGAGCTTGTTTCTGTTGTTTGTTTATCCTGTTCTCTAGATTCCACTTCTGACATTTCTCTTTCTCTGTCTGACTTACTCCACTCAGCACAATACTCTCTAAGTCCATCCATGTTGCTGCAGATGGCGAGATTTCATTATTTTAATGGCTGAGTAATATTTCATTGTATATATGTACCACCTGTCTTTATCCATTCATTTGGGTGTTGATGGACACCCAAGATGCCTCCATATCTTGGCTACATAAATAATGCTGCAACGAACATATGAATTCACATGTTCCTTCAAAGTAGTGTTTTGGGTTTCTTTGGATGAATATCCAGAAGTGAGATTACTGGGTCCCTCTTCATCTCTTGCTATAGCCTTTGTTTTAAAGTCTATTTTGTCTGGTATAAGTATTACCACCTCAGCTTTTTTTTGTTATTGTTTCCATTTTCATGAAATATCTTCTTCTATTTCTTTACTTTCAGTCTGTGTGTGCCTTTCTATCTGAAGTGAGTCTCTGTAGGCAGCATATGTAAGGGGCTTGTTTTCTTATCTATTTAGACACCCTATGCCTTTTGATTGGAGCATTTAATCCATTTACATTTTAACTAGTTTTCACTAGACATACAGTTATTGCAATTTTCTTATTCATATTTTTTATTGTTTTTTTTTCTCCTTATTCTTCTTAAAGAAAACCTTTCGACATTTCCTGTAGTACTGACTTGGTCGTGATGAACTTCTTTATCATTTTCTTGTCTAGGAAGTTCTTTATCTCTCCTTTGATTCTAAATGAGAGCTTAATATTTCATGTGTGTGGCAGGGAGAAGTAAAGACTGTGGAGGAAGTGGGATTTTAGGTGCTGTGACAATGCAGGGGGCGAGATATTTTGGATGGGGGATTTAGAGGGATCCTGAAATTTCTCAAAACATTTCCACTGTTTGCTAATTGGCTCTTTAAATGAAAGGTTCTCTGGGTCTGGTGCTCTGTGACCAGTGGGGGTTGGCACATTGCAGGTCTTCATCCCCCGCGGAGCCTCCAGACCCTTGCCAGAAGTCTTCTCAGCGCTCCCTTCACTTCCTTATTCCTCAGGGTGTAGATGAAGGGATTGAGGGTGGGGGTGATTATGGAATAGAAGAGGGAGATAAACTTGCCCTGCTCTTGGGAGTAGCTGGAAGGGGGCTGCAGGTACATGTAGATGGCAGGGAGGTAGAAGAGGGAGACCACCACCAGGTGGGAAGAGCAGGTCCCGAAGGCCTTGTGCCGTCCCTTGGAGGACTGGATCCTGAGTACTGCACGGACAATGAAGCCATAGGAGAGAAGGATGAGAGCTAGAGGGACCAGAATGAAGAAGGCCACCAGCACAGCCAGTGTGGCGTCATTCACAGCTGTGTCAGCACATGAGAGTTTGATCATAGCTGGCACCTCACAGAAGAAGTTGTTTAGCACCTGCCGCCCACAGAAAGGCAATTGCACGGTCAAGACTACCTGAACTAGGGAGTTGCCAAAGCCACTGAGCCAGGCCACAGCCACGAGCTGCTGGCAGAGAGGGCGGTGCATGATGAGGACATAGCGCAGTGGCTCGCAGATGGCCACGTAGCGGTCCAGGGCCATGGCGGCCAGGATGATGCACTCGGTGCAACCCAACCAGTGAAAAATTGCATATTGCACTGTGCAGCCACCATAGCTGATGGTCTTCCTGGAGCTGCTCATGTTGACCAGCATCTGAGGGACAGTGGTGGTGGTGTAGCAGAGTTCCAGGAAGGAGAGGTGGCTGAGGAAGATGTACATGGGGCCGTGCAGCTGGGGGTCCAGTCGGGACAGCAGGATGATGGCGATGTTCCCCAGTGTGGCAAGGACATAGGACACCAGGAGCACTGCAAAGAGAGGGAGTTCCAGCCATGGCCTGTCGGAAACACCTAGAAGGATGAAGTCTGCAGGGGCTCCCCGCAGGAAGCTCTGGTTGTTAGTTCTCATGCCGAAGCATTTCTTGTCACCTGTCATGAATCAAGAAAGTCAAAATGAGTGGAACCTGAGAGGAGAAATTAGTTCTTCAATTCGTGCTTGTGCTTTCCTGTATAGGTTTCACCCGTCTTACCTCTGTGGAGACACCGCGCCGTGCGGGAGTCAGGACCAGGAGGCAGAGCAGCTGCACATGTGTCTAGCTCTCCCTCCTATTATATGCCATTGACTATGCCATTTAATCTTTCCAAACTTCAATTTCTGCATCTGTAAGAAGGGGAGAGAATATCCGCCTCAACTACAGAGTCTTGGGGATGGTAAAGGGGCATTACATTTGTGAAGGCATTCCATATGGACAGTTTTCTTGCAATTTGGTCCAAGCCTGCCATATCTCCTATCACATTAGAAAGTCTGACTTCTCTCTACAAACTCATTGACAAGGAATTGAGCACTTTCTTAGGTTTTCTTGTTTTGCATTTTGGAGGAGGTGGTGGGAGGGAGATGAGAGGGGCATAAAGCAAGCATAAGGGCTTTGTAAACAGCTGGGGGAGTCATTCATACAAACACACCTACTCACCTTCTACGGTTCTCTGGGTCTCTGCACCAGTGCTGGTCTCCCCTCTCCTCATGGCTACTCACACACAGGCAGTGCTATCAGGAGCATAATCCAGCACCCTTCATGGGCTTGGGGTCAAGGAGCTAAGTCACTCCCACCCATGACTTGATCATGACGCCCAATAAGACCTCGGAGCATAGGATTTGAGCATGGGGACAAAGATCTTGACCTGAGTAAGAAACAGAGCCCTTGGTGCTGCCCACCAAAGGGCCAGGCTGCCACCAGAGCTAACACATATCGGGCAGTTTGAATGACGGCTGAATTTCTTGTACAAGTTTTCCAAGCAGCTGCTTCCTCTTGGAGCTGAAAAATACAGTGCTTTGATTTCTGGATTCCTCTGCTGTTAGAGAACAACTGTGTTGTCCCCTGCTGATTCACAGGGCCTCTCCACTGAGCCCACCAGCCTCCACCTCCTACCCTCTCCCCAGGATGGACAGCCTCAAATTCACGATGGGATCATGCAGTCCACATAGGGCTGGACTGGAAATAAGTTTAAAAAAATAAGTCACTGACAAAGGATTCATTTTTCATTTTTAGTTTCTTATTTGGTGCTTTATGAATTAACTATAAAATTCATGGAGATTTGTTCAGGTTGGATGCTGCACTAAAGAATCACCCTTCCACCCCACCAAAGTCTTACATTCTAATGAAATCTGATATTATTGAAAACAACTCAAACTCTGGGGTTTAAATAGGTAAATAAGCACAAATCACCTTTCTTCTTCTGCTATTTCAGAAGTACGTACTATTTGCTCTAAATTTCCTAATATTTTTGCGGAACACCCAATTATTAAACTTCTTCCCACTATTCTATCAAAAATATGTCTAGGATAAATCTTATAGAATTTGGTTATTTTACCTCTAACGGGAGCTCAGGACCCCAGTTTTGATGCCATGAGCTGGGCAGGGCAAAATAGGCTTGCACACTTTTTAAAATAAAAATAGAATCATGCCACTTCTCTTTCTTAGATTTCTGATTCTAAGATTTCTTCTCAGAGTCTAAACTGGACAAGAAAGGTTGACTTGCAGGGATAGTGAAGAAAGATTTAAACAAAATGAAATAAACTAAGAAAAAGAGACGGGTAGATAGGGGCTGCACTTAGTCTATACGGATTGTTAAGCACTTGCCATGAGCCAGGCGCTGTGATAATTCTATATGATGGCACCTTAGAGCCTTGACGCCGGGGCAAGTGTATGCCTGTACCTGCTTCACCATGAGCAGAGTGGTGTGGAGGATGGCTGGTCTACCTGCGATTGTCTGCCTAGCTGCATGTGGAAAGCAAAACTGAAACCTAGAGTCTTGCTCTTGGCCTTTATTCTCTCCAGCACTTTGCTGGTGACTTGGGAAGCAGTAAAGCATTAGTGCAAATGACTGAGACAGAAAAGAAGGCTGGAGAAAGGACAGGAATGTCAAAGGGAAAGGGGTGAGGGGATTGAGAGGCTGGACAGGCTTTCTGAAATTTCCAGTTCAGTGTACTGAGCACATATGGGTATGTGTGAATATACACACACATGCACACACACCTGCACACATGCACACACAGACATGTGAATGAACATACACACAGACACACACAGACACACAGACACACAGACACACACACACTGCACTCCCTAATGGCCTGACCAGTCCACCTTTGCATCTGACCTTGCTGAGCAATGCTTTCTGCTGGGAGCTTTGCTTCAGCTAGCCCTCTACGTCCCCCTACTCCGACTCTCTTCCATCTTCATCCTCCCTAAAAGATGCCTCCTCACTCTTCCTGTGAGCACAGTAATTCCCAAGTCTGCCATGATGACCCTTGGCAGTGCCCTTCCAGACCTGTGCCTCCAGCTGCCAACCCTCACTGACTTCCCGCTGACTTTCTGGTCTTAACAAAAGCTTCTGCATTTCACCTGCCAGCCCCTCCTCCAGCCTCTAGCCAGCCCCTCCCTCTAATCTCCACTGCCTCTGCTCATTCTCCTTGACTTGGAGCATTCAGGTGATTTCTAACCATACCCTGTTGCCTACTCACCTCATTTTATCCGTGACCGTGTCCTCCTGGTTGCGCCAGCACACTGTCACAGGCATGGGGCTGTCCGCATCCTCGCCACTGCCATCCTGGGCCAGTGCAGGCATCCGGTCCTCTTAGAGGTCGCTAATTGCCCTCCCGTGGCAGTCCCTTCCCTGCCCAGCCCGTCACTCACACTCACACAGAGTCATCTTTCTAAGACTAGAATATTAAGAACAGATACATCTTTAGTTCTTCCAGTTGCCTGAAAAATAAGAACCAACTCCTTAAATTGTCACCTGGTAAGAGTAGGATTGTATTCTCACACCAAGCCCCTGCAGTTTGTTCTGACCGCCATCACATCCCATGCAATAGTTCAGTGATGGTCCCTGTGCCACGCCCACTGGCAGGCAGGCCCAGAATACGTGCGTGACCCTGCTATATGCAGTACACAACCCTTGTGATGCATGCGACATGTCGTCAAATGCCTGACATGCCATGAGAAGCCTCCTGGGGTTGACAGAACACGTGTCCTGCTCCAATAGCAAGAGGGACAGTCTGGGGATGAGCCCATGAAGGCGACAATGACGAGGCCCCGGGCATTCACTGCTAGGAGCCCTTTTACCTAAGACCCAGCCTGAGCCTTGCCTCCCGCAGGCTGGTGCACTGTAGCTGCCGCTGCCCAACTGGGTTGGATAATGCTTTCCTTCAGAGATTTAACAGGTGCTCTTCCATCAGAAATGAGAGAAGCACTTTTCTCCCAATTGCTGTGTATCTCCTGTCCAGAGGACTGCTCATTCATGGGCAGAAGATCAGATCAGAGTAAAATCAAGAAGCAGCGTGGGGCGGCAGGGTCGGGCGGTGGGGGTTGTGGCGGGGGTGGGGAGGTGGGGGGCCGGGCTCTGAAAGAACTTTCCACTGTGTTCTTTTCCCCTTGCCCTGTGCCAGGTTGTGCCTGCCGGTCCTCTCGCTAGGGGGCTACCACCCCACATAGCACCTGGGGCCACCCGCACCTCTGTCCCCTCCATGCCTGCCTTGTGTGTGCTGACTGCTGACGTCCCATAAGCTCAACATGAGCTCCCAGGGTTTGGGAAGCATTGACAATCATCTTTTCACAAGGGGCTGAGCTATAATTTTTCATAAAGCTTTAATTTTAGAGATTAAAAAGTATTTCCTAACAAGTAGTGAGAGAAGGGAAGTGCATCAGCACTAGGTGGGTGCAGCCACTCTCTGTCTGTGTACCAGGCCCTGGGTGCCTGCTGTCCCCTGTTCCCCTTCCACAAGGACAGACTCAGCCCCTCATCAGGATTAAGGACATCCTCCTCCTAAAGTCATACTGCAACATGACCTGGTGGTTCAAGCCCCTTACTGCTGGCTCACACTGAGGGTCACTACCTTTTGACAGACCCCCAGATGTTGTGACTCCTGACCCAGGACCCCCTGCCCCTGTGTATCCACGACCCTATATTTGGCATGACTCTGCATTGAACACTCTGCAAAGCCAAAGAGTGTTGAAGACCTTGCCTAGTGGAAAACGTAATGTGTTGTGTTGTTTGCTGATGTCCAATATGTTAGTCTCTACTTTTTGTGGTGGTTGTCATTTCTTTAAAAACAAGAAGCTATCTTGCATAGTGTGTCATTCCCAGCACTTAGAAGGCACGAGTAATGTAATCAGACCTGCGCAGGGAGGATGCCAGTCCTGGATCACAGAGGGAGGACACAGACCCACACGGGGAGGACACCAGCCTTGTAACCCTTGTTGTGACAGTGACAATCCTCTTTTGTGCATGTCTGTTCCCCTCCATACTCCATTGCATTTTTTTTGGTGTTGTTCTCTAAATATTTCAATTTGCTGCTAAAATTCAGCTGAAAGCTTGCTTTCTCTAGGGATTAGTGCTGCTTGCTTTACTTGCTCTGTCCCCTTCTTTACTCAGCCATACTGAGCTTAATATTGTTTTTGTGATTATGACTTAGCACTACAAGAATACTGAGGAGCAGCAGAAATAAGGCTCAGGGCCCTCACACCCTCTGGATGATACCCACCCTCATAATGAATATTAAACAGTTGGTCTCCCTAGAGGCAGGGGCAGTCTGCTCTGTTCCTGGCTGTCACTTTTTAGCTAAGCACACAATTTTACACATGCTGTTTCATGTATGGCCATCATTCTTTGACCCACTTGTCCTCTGTCCCATGTCCCCTTGCTCTCCACATGGACCAGTGCTCACACTGCTACAGCCTAACATACCTCTGCCGCATTCTGCAGGCTTTCATCTCTGAAGTGTTGAGAACTCACCACTCACCTCCGTGGCTCCAGGCTTCTGAGGAGGGCTTGTTTAGGGAACGGCAGTTGGATTAGCAGACTGTGGGAGTCTTAGCTGGGGAGGGACTTTCAGGGTTGGAGCCATTGGAAGACATGACCTGCTCTCTCTGACAAGGCTGCTAAGACCTTGCCCTGCCTGGGTCTCACCTTCTGAGAAGGTGTGGAAAGAGTCTCAGTTTAGAAGATTCTGTATTCCATCACAACACGCTTGCTGGGGAGACTCAGTGCTGTCTGGACTTTGTCAGGGCAATGGGCGAGCCCTGCAGCCTGCCCTAGCCTTGGTTCCTGGAGCACCTGCAGAGACTGACGGGCTGAGTGAGCTTATGCGTTTATGTAGTAGAGGTTACTTCTGAGGTTAAGTTTCTTGGACCACAGGCCATCCTCCTGTTATGATTCCTGGTCCTTGCAAGTTTATTCCTCAGATTAAACTTGACCTCATTCTCTCCATTCATTTATATAAAGGCTCTGATCTTTGTCCCCAGACATTGAGAGTAAAACCTTGTTCTCCTCTGGCTAGGAAGTTATCCCTGATGTTTTGTTTAATTAGTGTCTGAGGGTTAGCTGGTAATTGATGTGTGAGCCTGGAGTACTTCCAATTAATAGTAAATCCTAGAAGACCAGAGAAAATAGACCAATAATGGGGAATGAAGACTCTGTACTTTTAACTCTCTGGGTTAGGTGGGGATTGCCACAAAGTCAGAGTGGAACAGCAACTCGCCTAGCAAGTGATTCAGAGTGTGGGCGCTGCACAGACTCAGCACCAAGCTCAGCCATGCATGTCTGTGTCTTCGAGTGGGTTACCTAGCCTCTCTGTGCCTTGCTTACTCCTTTATCTCCAGTACAGACCAGGGAAGTATAGTACTGCTCTCCATAGGCTGCAAAACGGGTTGGTTTTTGTAAAGTGCTCAGAACAATGACTGGCACAGAATAATAACCTTATATTTTTTTCTGACCACATGGTCTCAGTTGTCTGTTCTGTGTGTCACATGGAAAAGATAGACAGACGAGTCTTCTAGTAAACAGCTAGCATGAGTGATACAGGTCTTAAGTGGTGAACCGTGATTCATGTGATCAAAGCTAGTCCTAGGAACACATGTGGATGCTGCGTCTCAGGACAGTTGAACCTGGCCACCTGATCTCTCATTCCAGATGTCCAAGTGGGCATGGGCTGATGTCACAGGAGTAGTGGTTTGATTTTTACATTCTGGGAGTATAAGAAGACTTTCATCTGGGGTGAGGGAGGAGAGAGGGCCTGGGTGATGCTTGGGTGATAATGTGGAAAAATCCTCTGATTCTAAGCCCTGCTCCACTCTGTTGTCTCCCACTAAGCTAGATGTGGGACATGAGACATCTCAGGAACTGTCCTGACATCCAGCTGAGATAATTTCCAGAGGTGTGGAGGCTTAAATATCTTGAAGGTTTTTTTTTTTTTTTTTTTTTTTTTTTTTATGGAATGAACAGTTGCACACTGAGAAATTGCTGGTTTATTGTAGATGGAAACTCTCACACTGAAGATGACACAGGGCTTCTTTTGTGTCATGCTAATCATCAGCTTCCTCACACCCGTCAGATGCTCGTTCTGTCACTCTTACTGTCTGCAGTCTCTGTGACTCCAGGTAACAAGACTCCCATGAGCTTTATTTTGCCATTTCCCTGACAGATAAGGAAAGAGGATGAGATGAATGAGATACTGAGAGCTTGCAGAATTATGTGTCCATCCTCCTTTCTCCATTTTCATTGTGCCACATAGACTGGATGGCTGGAGCTCCAGCAGCCACATTCAACCTGGAAGCAAACTTGAAGATGAAAGCTGCACACTGGGAGTGGTGGGACACCCAGAGGAGCCGGGGTACCTGATGGTCACAGAGGCGACCTGAACTATCAGCTTCCAGCTGCTTTGACATGATAGTGATCACCTTCTATCTTGGTCATAGCACTGATTTGGGTTTTATGTTTTAGGAAGCTGAACTTAATCCCAACAGAACTTTCAAGAAAATGTTCTAAAATTTATTACTTAAAATTACTATATCATGGGCTGTGATAAAGCTGTTGACATGAATAACAGCCTCTGGGAGAATGCAACCCAAAGCGGTCTTCGTTGGTGTCGACATGAGATAGATAAATGAACTAACTGTGAGCAAATAAATACATTTAATGATCAAATAAATGGTAATGAATACTTAATGTGGGGAATAGAGAGGACTTGTTTTGCTTAGAATAAACTGGAAGATTTTCTTGTAAAAGGAGAGTGTGTGATTTGGATTGTTTATATTTCTGCAATTCATGTTATTTCAGCCATGGTTAAGATTAAAGGAGAGAAAGATTTATGCTGATAACCATAAGAAACATCTCTAGACAATATTTCTTTAACATGAGACCAGTAGAAGGTAGTGGTTAGAAATGGACTTTTGTAGTCAAATGAACTGAGTTTAAGCCCCAGCACCCACTTATTAACCATTAGACCTTGAATGAGTTACATAAGTTTTCTGAGGCTCAGTCTCCCATCTATAAAATAGAAATAACAGTATTTGACCATTAGGTTTTTATGGGAAAAACTGAAACGATATATGCAAATATCTCAGTATAGTTCCTGGTACAAAATTAAATAGGTGGTAGCTTACACGTCCCTCTCTTCCTTCCTGCTTTCCTTCCTTCCATCGACCAATCACTAAATATTGAAGGAATACTTACTATGTGTCATGTAGTATGAGAGTGGTGATAAATGAAGTGTGAATAGAATTATTTGGCCCTCAAGAAAGCTTTTGGGATTCTGGCCTCGTTCTGTGTCTAGATGGGGATGGTAGCCATGCAACTGCCTATGTTTAAGAAAACTTGTCAGATTACATATTAAAATGGGTGAATTTTGTTGTCCGTGAATTATGCCTCGACAAAACTAAAAATTTATGTGGGCCCATGTGACACCGCCAGAATGGTGTAAGAAAACAGACCTTAAGCAAATAATTAATTGTGTGATGATAAAAATACAATTGCGAGAAGTTTTGGGGTGGGAGAGAGAGGACACTGAAATGATGCTTCGAAAAGACCAAACCCCGATGGGGAGATGTGCTGGGTGGAGAGCAGCTCTCCTGGACTTGATGCTCACCCTGCCGAGTGCATGCGGGCCAAAAGCCCCTGGGGTGCCCTCTGCTAACGCGGACTAGGACGGCGTGTGGCCACTCCTCCAAGCTGGAGCCACGTCTGCTTTGAGCCGAGGATGATGCAGTCAGCACTGGTCGCGTCGGCAGGGCGGCGTCGGTGGGGCCATGGTGTGCTGTTGGCCCTGGGCACCTTCACCTGCCCTAGTGAGTGGCAGTGCCTGTGTCCCTGTGCCATAGTCCAAGGTTGGTATAATGAAACTTTTACTAGACATGTGGACACTATCTTTGATTAGGAATAAGTGGAAGATGATTCGATCGCAATAGACTAGCATCCGTGATTTGTCTCTTCAGTGTCTACACTAATGAATTAAAAAAATAATGGTTTCCTTTTCAGATCACTTGTGTTTCAATAAAAACTACATAATTACTAAAGTCATTAGATATCGCGCATAGATTAGTAATCATTTTTCAGGCCACCCCATGCCAGTCACTTGGACGTGAATCAATGGCTACGTTTACATTTCTGCAAGGTATTGTAAACATGAAACGTGGTTAGCTACTAATGAGAGAAAAATAAAGGATTGTTTAAGTGGAAAAACATTTCAGAGATTTAATTTGATTTATAAGGCCTCCATTTTCAGATTAATCAAATAAGGAAAACCAAATGGAAAAAAAATAAAAGATTATAATGTAAAATTTGGGAATGAAGAAATATAAATTTTAAAAAGGTAACTACTCAGATCTGAAAATAAAGAAGGGACGAAGAGAGGACTGATAGAAAAGAAACGAGAATAATTAAATAGCATCCTTCAGAAGAAACACAGTGTGAAAGATACCTTTTCATAACCGATTTTAATTTGTGTCAGTGAAACATGCTACTTTTAGAAAGATTTTCAGATCATTGGAGAGTATGACCCTGAATTATGACACTTTGTTTGCTGACGGGTTATATCTACTAGAGGTTTTTCTAGAATAATTTATTTATAACTGCTTCCAGATAGTTGCTGCAATTTTTCACAAACCTGACAAAGTCCCGAGCTAACGGGCTGTATAGAAACAGTCAAATGCTTTATGAGAACTTTAGGAAAAGAAAAATGCAGATGATGATCATCTTATTCACTTTAGGGTGCAGTTACTGGACCAGATGGTCTGTCATTTTTCCTGCTGAGAATCAAGTTAAGCAGGGAACCGAATTAAAATAAAAATGTCAGATAGGTGAAAAGTCCTTTAAATAAGAAGCCCTATTTTTACAATGTGCTTGTTCTGGCTTCAATGAGAGGCAGGAAGCAATGAAGAGTGTTGTACTGGGGCTGGACAAAGAGCAGGAAGAGCTCTGAGCAAAACCAGGGGCTCTCCAGACCCTCAGACTTGTCTTCCTCCATCACGGCACACCTTCCATCTCTCCAGAACATTCTGCCCTCTGTGGCCCTGACAATCTGCATGTACTGGCATGTTCTTCACTATCATTCTCTGTGCTCATGGAATTCTAGACATATGCACATGTAAAATATATACTTGTTCTTATTATACATTATATTATGCATTATAAATATACATTACATAAATATATACATATAAATATACAAAAGGTTTAGTTGTCCTCTGTTTGTTATCTCTTTGCAATAACTATTTCAGGATTAGAATCCAGACTGAGAAGGCATATTTAACATATGTATTTAATCAAAAAGATACTAAGCAGATTCTTCAAATAAAAAGTAAATTATGTAGTTATGTAAGTTATACGACTATATGCTACACATATCAGGGCCAGAAATCTCTGTGGATGCACACTGCTGGTTTCACAAATGAGCTGTGGCTTGTGCTGAAAAACTGGACAGAGGTGAACCTATTGATAGGTGAGTTTACTCTTCACTGTTAATTTTTCTCCCAATTAAGAGGGAGACGAATGCACTTTTTTTTTAAATCTCAGAAAGGGATCATTTTCAGTCAATGCCAGGATTTATCAAGAAGTGGTGTAAGTTATATACTTATATAATTTATATAACTTATGTTATATAAATTATACACTTGACCCTTGAACAGCATGGGTTTGAACTGTGTGGGTCCACTTACAGATGGAGTTTTTTCAATAAATACCGTGCCGTTTTCATCAGCCTTTACTGTCCGTGGGTGTGGGGACTGGCCACGTGCACTGACCTAGGCATTTCATGTGGGGCCCACGGGGTCCTGGGAGTTCCCCGCTCCCCCGCCGCGGATACCGAGGGACGACTACGTTTTGAGGAGTTGAAAGTTACACGTGGGGTTCCCACTATGCGGGGTCATTGTCCCAATCCCCCATTGTTCAAGGGTCGGCTGCGCACCATGTATTTTTGTCAGCTTGCTGACAAACCGTCCCCGCCGTGCGGTTTCTGTGCGCTTTGCTTCGCCGCCAAGCTCATGGGAATTCCTTCACGTAAGCTGGTCACGACCTCTTTTTTCCATGCGTGTTGTGGTGCAGGTGGCACGACGGCGACTATGCTGCAGCGATCGCGCACGCAGGCCGGGCCTGTTCGTCGTCCCTGCCCTCTCTTGTGGAGGCTGGAACCCTCTCTCTCAGCACCCCGCCAGCAAGGATGACTTGCAGGTTCCGTGGGCAGCGGCGATAGGCTGGGATGCGCCGCCAGCTAGCCTGCAGTGCTGCTTCAGGCCGCTGGCTTTAGCTCTGGCTATCTGGGCGGACCGCGGTTTCGGCTCCGAGTCCGTCTGTTATGGGTCCTGCTCCTGCTCGTGCTGTCCCGGGGAGCATGCGCACATTCGGGGGAGCAAGGAAGACTTGCTCGCTGGGCGCCCGTTTCTTTCGGGAGCGTCGTTTGCACAATTTCCAACCTCAGGAAACAGAGAACAGCTGTCTGCCCCACACTCCATTCTTAATTCAGCGCTGAGGGACTGTGACTGCAGCTTCACACGCTCTCCATCCGGGAGTGCGTCACGGGGTGCGTCAGTCTGAGAGCCACAAGCGACAGCCCTGCCTTTGCCCTTTGCACAGCCTTCCTCCCTCCACCTCGTCACAAAGTCACATTCTGGACTTTTCTACCAGGCGTCGCTCTGAGGTGCAAACGAAGGACTCGGTAAAGCAAGGGAATAATTAAAAGTTACCATGTATGGCAGAGTCCCAAGAGAGCTTAGGAGGCAACACTGGCGGCAGCGGCAGCGGCACCTGATTTCTAGGAGGTGGCAGAGGGCTAGGGACTGTCGCTCCAGCCAGGCCTGCCCCTCCAGCTGGGCCTGTCTTTCCCGCGGTTCCCTATTGCCTGCTGCCCATCACTCTGTACATATCTTTTTCAGGATTAGAATCCAGACTTGACAAGGATGTCAGAGGCATGCATTTTTAACACTCTTGCTTAATAAAAAAAAGAAATAAAGCAGATTTTTCAAGTGAAAAGTAAATAAAATTAGCCTGGTTTTAAAAAAATGAAGACTAGATCATAGAGTTAGACTGGGAAAAGTTTTCAAAAAATGGAATAAGCTAAACCTACAGCTCCAAAATTTGATAAAATATTTAAGGCAAACACATGGTAAATAATACACCATAAAATATTCCCTTGCAACAGTATAAACCAATACAAAAAATTGGCTAATATTAATTTTAAAATGTGCAAGAAAGTATACTTTTCCAAATTCTTTTAGGGGACATATGAGCACACGTGTTCAAGGGTCGCTATTCTGTTTTACTTGCCTGTCATTTACTCCTAAATAATCATGATTTTGGGAAGAAAATTTCTGGGTTTTGTTTCCTGGTATGTCTTCTGTGCTAGCACTGTCACCTGAATATACAAGTATCCCTTACATTGGCCAAAAAAAAAAAAAAAGGCCTTCCTCTAAGTGGTCCCAGACTGAGTGGAGGCTCACTTCCTCTCACTGTCCCTAAAATGTCTGACACACGCAGTAAAGTTCTGATGGTTCTTGACAAGCCAGTGTTTTGTTTTGCTTTTTCCCCTTTCAATGCGATGTCTTTTCAGGTTCGTTTTCTTTACTTTCTAAAAACATCCTTCCCACCTCCTTCCTCATCTGGAAAATTCCACCAGTACCTGCAGAACCTAAGTGTCTGGTTGGAGAACCTGCCTGCAGAGCCCTGTGCCTCCTAATCTGCCCTGAGCACCTGCAGACCCCAGTGCCCTGGAGAAGCTGAGAGGCTCCTGAGCTCACTGGGGCAGAGTGGCCTCCTCACGGGGACTGGTCCCCTCCCATTGCTTTGTCTGAGCCCCGCTTTCTTCTGCGCATCCTTAGATTAAGGCTGTGGTGTTTGAGATGGGAAATTCCAGAGAAATTCAACTGCCCTTTGTTAAAACTTTGTTTTTGTGGGTAGGTTTTCAAGACTGCAGAGTGAAGTCAGCAGAGATAAAAAATGGGTAAAACTAACTCATTATTAATGTTGTGGGATGCTGTGGAGACTGACTTCATTAGTATTGTTTGGGGGTTATCTAGGGAGTAGGAGTGTGTGGAGTATGAGCTGGCGATTTTCCACAAGACATGCTTTTCTATAGATTTACACACTCAAGTAAACTAATTAAAAGTGCATAAGCATATGAAAAGATCAAAATGCGGATCACTGCAACTACATTAGTGTCCGCTGGTCATCGAGATGTTGAGCAATCTGTCACACAGGCTCCTGTCCTCTTGTTTATTTCTCATGGTGTCACACTATCCTCTGATGCACTGCTCAGTCCCCAGTGGTTTATGGTAGGACTTTATGTTACCTCTTGAAACTTCCTTTTATCCCCAGTGGGAGTGGTATACCTGCCTGCTCCTCTGTGAGTAGGGGTCTTTCAAAGTTCCTCACATCTCATCATATGCCAGACTTTGCATTCCCATCGTGAGAGAGAGAGAGGCATTTGTAGTCCATGCCTAGAGTGCCTTACTCTGCTCCTGCTGCCATCACAAATACCACAGACTGGGTTGGCTTAAACAACTATCATTTATTTCTCATGGTTCTGGAGGCTGGGAAGTCTAAGATTAAGTTACTGGCCCTAGTTATAAACGGCCACCTTCTTACTGTGTGTTCACATGGCAGAGAGAGAAAGACAGACAGACAGACAGACAGACAGATGGGGGAGGGGAGGAGGAAAAGGAAAGGGAGAGGAGTTACCTTTCTTCTGTCTCCTTAAAACAGCACTGATCCCATCTCAGGGCTCCACACTCATGACCTGTCATCTCCCAAAGTCCCCTCTCCCAGTACCATTACAGTAAGGGGTAGAGTTTCAACAGATACGTTCAGTCCATAACAGGGAGCCCTGATAAGTGACCTCAAGACTTTGTAGATCAAGCGAAAACAAGCTCATCCCATGAGGATCATTCTAGGAAAGTCACCAGCAGCTGAGATGAGTCATGACCAGCCGTAATCCATTTTTACTACAAGTTATAAATGTATTTCTGTTACGAAGACCAAACAAAGTGCCCCGTGAAAGTTCTTATACCTGGAATATAACCAAAGAGAGCTAAGAAAGAGATCATGGGCTCTTCAGAGCAGAACAGCAGCTAAACAGTCAAAGTGCAGTGCCCTGAGCTCTTATCACAAACAGAAACACTCGTGGTGCTGTGGAAATGGGTACAGCTAGACGAAAAAGACTCTTTCAGGTGTTGACAACGTTCATCGAGGCACCACTGTTTTTGGTTTTTGATCCTTCATGGATCAAGGATGTTTGACATTTTGGAAGACTTTGCAAAGGCAGAGAACATGTTGGCTTGTGGACATGAGAATTATACTCCAACCATCTATTGCCTTTCCTAATCCCTTAATTTCTGTAGAAGCAAGTTTATTGTTGGGCTTTTAAAACTGTTTCACAGACCCTGAATATATGAGTTTCTGGTTTATACTCAAGATGCAAGTGTGTCCCTAACAGTTGTCTGTCACTCTTGGAGCATCCAACGGGCTCTACTACCTGACACCTCCCTTTGTAAACCAATGTTCACCATCCCCCCAAATTCCTGTCTCAGAAACAAGCCTCTGTCCTCATCAGGGAATCTCTGAGGGCTCCCTCTGAGAAACTATTCTCTCGGTTTCCCAGGAAGTGTCCTAAGTTGCCTTAATGCTCAATATGATGCTTTCCCCTTATCTCAGAAAGACAAGTTAGAGTTAATAAACTGTGACAGTGAGAACTTCACAGCAGGTAATTTTCGGTACTCTTCCTGCCAGAAAGATAAATTTCAAAAGTTACAACAAATGGGACATGTCATGTTTTCAGAATTTCTGGGAAAAAGTGTTCCTGCTTGCTCTTTGAAATTATATAGATAAGAGACTAATTTCCCATCAAGCTTGATTCAAATGGGCTGATAGGGTTCTGATTAGATGCCATCCTGGGTTCTTCTCTGCCCAGGAGAAGGTCGCAAATGGTTCAGAGGTTCAAAGCCATCACCTCTTAGAAGCAGACTCCTCATTAAGACCAAAGCTTTTGTCTCCATCTCCAAAACGTTGGGCTGAGGAGTCAGTTTCTGCTCAGATACATAGTAAGAAGAGAGCATTTCAGAAAGGAGAGGCTTGAATCTAGTTGGGCAATATCTACTTTCAAATAATATCATCGGACAAGAATAAAGTGGCAGTATAAAATTGTTTGCTTCAAATCTCTTATCGAACTAAAATTTCCACTCCTTTCTTTGTTATAAGAGATCACAAGTAGGCATCAGTCAACAAAAGGAGTCGCCCATGGCCTTGGTAGGTGTCGAAGACAAACTTAATGGGAACAGGTGTGCTTCTTGATTTTCAATAAATGGAGATCACCTTTGTGTTTAATTAACTCTCAGTTCAAACCTCTATCCAATAACTGCCCTCTGTTAGATACATCTTAGGCATTTAGAGCCTAATATTTATTGATCAACATACAGTAGAAGTGGGAGGTCTCTAACTTTTAAAAGCACATAGTGTATGGAGAAATTAGACAAATATGGTGTTGGCTAACACATATGTAAGAAATCTGAAAACCGATTGAATTGTTTGTTGTAAATTAATTGTAATAAATGAAAGAAATTTATTATTGGAAGATTGAAATTACTATCTTGAATGAATGACCAAGGACAAATGGTGAGGGCATTGGTAAAATAAGAATATGATAAATTATAGGGAGATAAGATGTTTGAGATAGAAGACAGCACGTGAGGCACTCAGAGACAGGACAGGTCAAAATCTGTGGGTAGGAGATGTGATAAATCCGATGAAGTCATTTAAATACTTGTTGGGATTTGCACAAAAGTTTATCAGCAAAATTTTGTGGTGGCTGTTGGGTAAAGGGAGACTGTTATAAGGAGACTGAAAAGATGGGGTTGTTCACTCTCCTGCAAATGTGCGGACTATTTTTTTTCCACTGAGAATAAGATGTTTGGGTTGAGAAGGGGCAGGTGGTTTTCTGTGAGGTTCAGAACAAGCACTTCAGAGGTCGAAGAGTTTCTTGACATCAAGGTGGTTGGGGTTGCTAGATGAGAAAGGAACTCTGTGCTCGGAGCTCATAGTCACTCTCAGGGAAGCACAGACCTGCCAGCATTCTTGGAACTGCACTGCTCCAGGAGGCAGCAGAGGCTACCTGGAGTTTTACAATTTCCACCCTTTTTAGGACTTCACCTCCCCCGGGGTTTGCAGGATCCTCTTCCAGTCTCTCTTCACATCCTGTTCCTCAGGGTGCAGATGAGTGGGTTGAGCAGTGGGGGAGGACACAGTGGAAAAAGGACATGAACTTGGCCTGAGTGCCATTGGCAGGGGGCTAGAGGTCCATGTAGATGGCTCCAGAGTACATGAAGACCACCACCAAGAGGGAACTGCAGGTGCTGGGTGCCTTTTAGCTTCCTTCAGTTGAAGATAACTTCAACACAGCCCTGGCAATGAATGTGTAGAAGAGCCCAAGCTGGGGAGCCACAAGGGCCAAAGGGGTGGCTCTCACAGCCAGGGACATGTCATTAGCAGCGGTGCCACCACAGGCCAGTTCGATCAGAACAAGCACCTCACAAAAGAAATGGTCAAGTGTGTGGCGACCACAGCAGGGGAGCTGCAGTGTGAATGTGGCTTAGGGCACCGAATTGGCCAGGCCATAGGACCAGTGGCAGATAGCCACACAGAGATCACAGGCCCTGACCCCAGTGGGTGCATTCAGTCCACCCGTTCAGGGGAAGAGGTAGGCCTGTGCGATGCCTACCTCTTCCTGAGGTAGGCCCAGGAAGCAATTGTTTCCTCTGGTCCCCAGAGGCTGGCCAACAGCTGGGGCATGACGAAGCAGGTGACACAAAGACCCAGCACAGAGATTGTCCAGGAAGAAGCACAGTGGCGCCTGAGGCCCGGCTCCAGGATGGAGAGAAAGAGGGTGCAGCTGTTTCCCAACACTCAAGGGTATAGGAGACCAGACCAGTGCAAAGAGGTGCCTCTCCAGCCATGGGCAATCTGAGAAGCTAATCAAGACAACACTACTGGGAAACTCACATTTCCTCCTTCCATGGCACCTGCCTTATGTAAGGGTGGGAGGAGAGAGACAAGGTTCGGAGGATAAGCACAGCTTTTGTGTTCCAACACTCCATGGCAACATCCCCCAAACTCCAGCTGTGTTGGTGGGATAATCCCCATGGCTGGTATTGGGCACAGAACCTGGAGAAGAATGCTGAGTCTGAATTTCAGTCACTTAGGACATGGCCACATCACTTAACTCTTCTGTGTCTCAGTTTTCTCATTTTAAAAATGAGAATAAAAAGTCTTTATGTTACATAGTTATTTGAAATTGAAAATTTTATCTATCTCTCTATAATCTATCATCTATATCTATCATCTATCTATCGTCTATCACCTATCTATCATCTATCTATCCATCTATCCATCCATCTATCTGTCTGTCTGTCTATCTATTTATCTATCTATCTATCTATCTATCTATCTATCTATCTATCTATCTATCTATCTATCTATCTACCTACCTACCTACCTACCTATCTATCATCTATCATCTATCACCTATCATCTATCTACTACCTTTATGTCTATCATAGGGTAATATTAGCTATATCTAAGTACACCTATATCTATACCCACTCTCCCTCCATTTCTCTCTATTTCTTCCCATTTCTCTCTCCTATCTCCCCTCTTGGTCTCTGTCTTTCTCATTCACCCCTGTTCCTCTCTCCTAGTCCCTTCATCAGACATGCTGCCCTCATGTCATAAAGAAAGGAACATGGAATCCTTCGAGTCTGGCACATTTTCTGTAAAGTTTATAAAGGAAACACTACCTACTGTTTCCTTCCAGTCCAGTTACATTAAAGACAGTTGGGTGCTCAGACAGGACAGAGGTCTAGTGTGCTATTACAACCAAGTAACAATATAGACTCTTGTTTGGAGAAGAGGCCATCTAGTGCTAGCTTATTTTGTGCAATCCTTTTTTTTTTTATTTTTCTTCTAACTCTCGTCTTCTTAGTTTTCACTGACTTTGTTTTCTTCTTATTCTTTTACTTCTTTCTTCCTTGTTTCACCCTTCCTTCCTTTTTATCTCATGTAAAATATTTTTCTCTGTATTCCCACAAATTCTTTCCAAAATGGTGCTTTCTCTTATCTATAAGCTATGAATTTTCAAAATGTCTAATTTCATGTCTCTCTTAGACCCCTACCTCTTACAGGAGATTTCTTCTGGAGTGCTCTGCTAATATCCCAAACTTAGCCCTTCCCAAGCTCAGCTCAATGTCTCTCAGTTGTGAGGTTTCCCCTGAATTCCTTTATCATGCTCAATGCAATCACCATCATTCTGCCCCCAACAATGCTGAGTTTTCCTCAAATAGGCCAGTGAAGAGGTTATAGTGTGGTTTTTAAAAGCTCTGTGTATCAGCATGAAAATGCCTTTCTCTCACTAATCTGTTTGTATTTTTTATACTATCTCATTTTAATTTTATACTGCAAAAGTTTACCAAGATGAGTCTTGATACAGAGTAGTCATGTGATAACTGCAAGTGTTACAGATGTTTATCAGACTAACTTTTTTAGGAAGACTCACTGCTTTTTTTTTTTGGAAATAGGATAAATAAGTTTGATTGAAGAGGGAAAGAAACCCTGAAAATCAGAGTGATTGTCTTTAGTTACATCCTGAATTAACGTTTTAATTGCAGTTCCAGACTCAGTACTTAAATAGGAACCTTCTACCCAAGCTTGAGTGTTCGATATTAGTGAAGGATATTAAAAACTAATGATAGCGACTGCATATAATTAGAAATAATACATATTTTTGTGTATCTGTTTCCTCATTCTCCCAGCCCTGGGTTCTATTTATTTATGTTTTAAGTTACCATTTTTTCTGGTGTGTGGTGAGATCTTTTAAGATCTATTCTCTTACAAATTTTTAAGTACAGAACACAGCATTGTTAGGTATACTGGCAATGTTGTGCATCAGATTTCCAGAAGTTATTTATCTTCCAGCTGGCAGTTTGTACTTTCTAACCAGCATCTCCTCATTTTCCCCACCCACAAGCCCCTGTAACCACCATTCTATTCTCCGTTTCTATGAATTTGACATCTTAAAGTGAAATAATTAATATTTTTTTCTGTTTGACTTATTTCACTTAGCCTGATGCCTTGAAGATTCATCTATGTTGCCTCAAATGGCAAGATTTTCTTATTTTTCATTGCTGAATAATATTCTCTCATACATAAATCTCAATATATACATTTTCTTTATCTAATCATCCATTAATGAACACTTAGGGTGTTTCCATACCTTGGCTACTGTGAATAATGCTGCAATAAATATGAGAGTGTGGATATCTCTTTGAGATAGTGATTTTATTTCCTTTGGATAAATATCCAGAAGTGGAATTGCTGGGTCATAAGATAGTTCTATTTTTAATTTTTTGAGGAACCTGCACACTGTTTCCCACATTGGCTGTACCAATTCACATTTCCACCAACAGGGCACAAAGGCTCCCATCCTCGCCGACACTTCTTATCTCTTGTCTTTTTGATCAGAGCCATTCTGATAGGCGTGAGGTGATATTGTAGTTTTGATTTGCATTTCCCTGATGAGTAGTGATGTTGAGCACCTATATTTTATTTTTGATATGGCAGATTTGTTCTTTTACTCTCTTCTTTTAAACTGTTAGCCACGTGACATGAATTATGTGTGTCCCTTCCGCTTTCACATAATTTGTTTTACTAACTAACTAACCAACTAACTAACTAACTAACTAACTAACTAACTAACTAACTAACTAACTAAATGTAAGCTTGCTTTTGTGAATTTCTCACACTTCCATGGAGATAAACATTTTCTTGTATTTTGATTAAGACAATGTCTTAAAGAATCAATTTTTACCTTCCATGCTTAGAAGTAAAGATTGCTTGCACAGAAGGCAATTCTCCATAGACATAGGCAGACACATTTTACAACCCTGGTCAAGGTCTCTATTTGACAACAGTACTATTGTCATGATTGTTTGGCACTCCCCATGACACTTTTATCTTTTGCATGAAAACTTGTGTGGCATGAGCAGTAAATTGGCTTTTTCTAAATACTACATTATCGCCTTTATTGTATCATCTTTCTCTCTCTTCCCCTTATTCTTTTTTCTATTCTTTTCATCTCAGTTTTTTGTTCTTTTTTTTTTTTACCTTTTTCTGTAAAATATGAAGTTTGGCTGCACTGTAAATACTTCAAATTTTGAAGGATATTTTATCTCCCAAATAAGAAAAGTATACATAAACTGGGTTTAATAAAACCTATACCAGAAGTTGGAAAAATACTTTTATGGAGGCTGAGAAAGAAGCTGAGTTAAAGTTTTGGAAAATGCTAAAAGTTATAATATTATTTATATTTATCTTTGAAATAAAAATATACAATGAAGTAATAGAATCACTTTTAAATACAATCAATCTTATTTGGAAATAAATGAGTTTGAGGAGGGACAATTTCAGCACCTTATTGTCAAACAACTAGGAATGAGTACCTTGCATTTTGACATGTTTAATTTTTTAGAATCATAGATATTATAGCACAGTATATTGGATTATCTTGCAAAAGTCCACAATTGTGGACAATTCTTGAGGATCAGAAAAAGTGCCACTAGGTAAGAGGGACAATTATTATGCCAAGTTTCAAAATGATAGAAAGCAGAATCCCAGGATTAGATATTATTGATCTTGATGACCAACCCTGGAAATATCTAAAGGAGATTATTAAATAGTTTGTAAGCATTTTGAGAAAATGTGATCAGTAGTAGTAAATACAGGTTAATTTTAATAAAACATGAAAAAATATTTTGGATGTTGATTGGGGGTGGGCATGGGTGGCACATCTAGGGTAGAGAGGTGAGAAAAGTATTTTTGAGTAGAGTAAATATTTCTGAATCTGCATTCTGTCAGTCACAGATTCTGTGAAATGAGGACTTGAGCGAGGAATATTAGCACTTGGAACCTCAGTCTTCTTGTGTAAGAATGCAAGAAATAATGTTGACCTCTCAGGGTTTGGAGAGGATCGAATGCCCTAAAAATATGTATGGGAATAGAAGGCATACTGAAAACAATAATTTCTTCATTTTTGAAATGATTGTCTTACTAAATAATAATGATAAACAAACAAATATAAAGCAAAACACAATAGCACACAAGAGTCAGGATGGGAAAATCAGCAGTTTTGTTGTCGTGGTGCAAATTCTGCCTCTTTAACATATACAGATTAGTTAGCTTCCATTTCCTCATCTCTAGGTCAGGAATTATCGCACTTAATTCAACATTATTTGCAGAGTAAATTGGTGCAAAATAAATGGTTAATATATGTAGCCTGGCTTCTCCCACACATTTTACCTTGAGGTGAAAGAAAGGGATATATGGAGAGGCAAGGAGCTAGCACTTGGAGTGTTAAGACCTAGTTGGAAAGATACAGTTTCTCTCTTCAGGGGGTCTCAGGTTCCTTAGAGAGAGGGGCAGAACCTACCTGAGGTCAGTCACAAAAAGAGAGCTTGCTTACATTAGAGGGACCACCTGTCATTTATTCTCTGGAGTCCTCTGAGACCCGAGCTACTTCATGTAGATAATTAATTCAGGGGTTAAGCGTGTAGAAAGGAATATTCTAGAGAGATTTCTACTCCTTCTAATTGATCATCTTTAGAATATTTTTTTTGCCCCGGGGGAATATACCTGCGTGAGCCCAGGGAAAGGCCCTGAGACAATGAAATTGTCATAGAACAGGATTAGAGTCTCTGGCCACATGAAGTTGTTTTCATGGTCTTTCTATCAAAGAATGTACATAGGGACAGAGCGATGTCCATTATAGGGAAGTCTTTGTTTAAAAAAAAGCATGTGGCTAATTCCATGTGAAGCAGTATATATTAAACATAAACTCATTACTTCTGTAGAAAATTGAGCAGCTCTTTAGGTAAATTGATTTATATTTTCTTGCCCTGAAGAAGATTTACAGTAGCTCTATGGAATATGTATTTCACAATACTGTTCTTGAAATTTTCTCTTTCCATACCATAAAACCATTATCTTATTCTTTGCATGTTGCTATCATCAGTACCCTCAGAGAACTTCAGAGAAGATAAAGCTGACTGGCTTGGTTTTGGACACTTTGCTGATTGCAGAGACTTGGGGGCTGGTGACAAGCTGATGCAAGCCCAGCTGGGAGAGAGGACTGTCACGATGCTTTTACAGTTGAGCCTCAGCACACATTTAAAAAAATTGTGCTGAGAGACATCCATTCAGTTGAAGGGCTGAAGATAGCAGATAGGTAAACACTGTGCTTACCTCCGCCCGTGACTGTACCAAAATTACAACTAAATTATAGAACAATCAGCCTGGAGAACCATCTGAAATCTAGCTGAACAGAAATCCTACAACTGGGATGTACAAAGAAGCCACCTTAAGACTGGTAGGAGGGACAGAGACACAAAATGCGCTGGTCTCACACCTGCATGTGGTGGTTTAGAAATGGGGGGAATATCTCGATTATGGCAGTACCCCCAAGGAGTGAGGGGTCCCAGTCCCACACCAGGCTCCCTGGAACACCAACTCCAGGAAGAGAAGGCCCTACAACTGCTGGCTATGAAAACCAGAGGGGATTCCATTTCTCTGGGTGAGATGGAAGACTGAGGGAAAGCTAGGCATCCTCTTAAAGGGCTCACACACAGACATTCTCACTTACAGACATTTACACAGTGCTGTGTTGGAGGGATGGCAGCTTGGAAGATGCCAGACAAATACAGGGAGAATTTGAGTTGTGTGGCTTCATGGTAAGTGCTGAAGGGAGACCTGCCATGGTCCCAGTGTTGAGACCACCTCCACATGGCCAAATCTGAGTTTGCACTGGCCTTGCGAACTCCACTTGCTACACCTGATGACTCCCTGGGATGCTTCCTCTACAACTCATGAAATGCCAGAGGCTTTTTTTTTGGTGGCAGGGAGCAATCTACTAGATGCAGAGTTCAAAACACTGGTTGTAAAGATGCTCATGAACTTAGGAAAAGAGTAGATGAACTCAGTGAGAACTTTAACAGAAAGATAGAAAACATAAAAAAGAATCAGTCAGAAATAAAGAACACCTTAAGTGGATTAATAGTAGATTAGATGAAGCAGAGGATTGAATCAGCTATTTAGAAGATAAAGTAGCAGAAAATACTCCATTAGAAAGCAACAAGTTAGAAGAATCCAAAAAAAGTGAAGATAGTTTAAGGGGCATCTGAGACAACATCAAGCATAACAACATTTGCATCATAGGGGTACCAGAAGAAGAAAAGAGAGAGAGGATGAAATTGAAAACCTATTTGAAGAAACAATAACTAAAAACTTCCCTAACCAGGAGAAAAAAGTAGATATACAAGCCCAAACAAGATGAACCCAAAGAGGCCCACACCAAGACACATCATAATTAAAATGCCAAAGGTTAAAGACAAGAATATTGAAAGCAGCAAGAACGAAGCAATTAGTTACCTACAAGGGAGCTCCCATAAAACTTTAGGTGATTCTCAATTATGATTATTCTGTAGTTAAGTTCTAATTTTAATGTGGTCAAGTGTTAACTGTAATACCTGAAACTGTAGAACTTCTATAAGAAAATACAGGGGAAAGCTTCTTGATATTGGTCTTGTCAATGAATTTTTGGATGTGACACCAAAAACATAGGCAACAAAGGCAAAAATCAACAAGTGGGACTATATCAAACTAACAAAATATCTGTATAAAAAGGAACAATAAAAAAATGAAGAAGCAATCTATGTAATGGGATAAAATATTTGCAAACTATGTATCTGATAAGGAGTTAATATCCAAAATATATAAGGAACTCATATCACTCAATAGTAAAATACAAAAATTTGATTAAAACATGGGCAGAGGACTTAAATAGACAATTTTCCAAAGAAGACACCTAAATGGCAAACAAGTGTATGAAAAGATGTTCAAAATCAATAATCATCAGGGAAATAAAATTCAAAATAAAACAGAAACAAAGTCATAGATATAAAGAACATTTCGATGGTTTCCAAATGAAAGGAGGGTTATGGGTGAAACGGTAAAAAAAGGAAAGAAATTAAGTTGTGCAAATTCCAGTTATAAAAACAATCATGGGAATGTAAAGTATAGCACAGGGAATATAGTCAATAATATTGCAATAACTTTGGGGTTGGTTGTGTGCTACACTTATTGAGGTGATCACTTCATAAGTTACGTAAATACCTAATCACTATGCTGTACACCTGAAACTAATATAATATTGTATATCAACTGTAATTGAAAAATACAAAATTATTTAATGAAACAATGAGATATCATCTCACCTGTTCAAATGGCTGTTATCAAATAGTCAAGAGATAATAAATATTGTCAAGGCTGTGAAGAAATGGAACGCTTGTGAACTGTTGATGGGACTTTAAATTTGTTTAGTCTCTATGGAAAAGTGCGTGGAGATTCCTTAAAAAAATTAAACGTAGGACTACTATATAATCTAGTAATTCCATACCTGTGTATATATGTGAAGGAAACGAAGTCACTGTTTCAAAGAGATATCTACATGCTTGTATTTATTGCAGCATTATTTATGATAGCCAAGACATGTAAACAACCTAAGTGTCTATCAATGGATAAATGTCGCGTTCAGCAAGTAGTAAATCCTGCCACGTCCATTGCGGCTCTGGAAAATATACCTGAGTGGGAACGGTGGGAGATGAAGAAAAAAAAGAAGACAGAAAGCTGGGATTAGGAGGTCCACTGTCCACTGATGGTGGAGCAGTGGTACAGTTTTATTTTTCCAAGCCTCTTTTATACAAGAGCACATAATTGCTGGCTAAGATAAGATTATCTTTTGCACAATCACCCAACCCACACCCTGCTATGATCTATTGCAGTTCCGTCTACTTGAGGCTATGAGTGTATTTCCCTGTCTTGGTCTTCTCCCTTCTGGAAAGAACTAGAGTGAGGATTTTGCTGTGAGCTTCAGGGTAGCAAAGAACCTTGTTTCTGCACCTTCGTCCCCTTGTATATGAATGTGTAATTGTCTCCCTGATAGTGCAATTAGGGTTTGGACCCTTTAGGGCACCAGAGTGACAGAGTTTCCAGCACTCAGAGGCACCTTAACTGCATTTGGGAGCAGAGCCACCACATCTAGGTCAGAAGCAATTGAATGCACCAACTCTAACGACGTGGATGTGAGACAGGTGGGTTAGGAGAGGTTTCGGTCCACCTGTCCCCCACCCCATTCCTAGCTGGGCCAGTCCTGGGATCCCCCACCCATGATGCATATTCATCAGGTTACCATTTCTAAGCTCCCCATGAACCCATAGGCAATCTGAACAGGAAACGGGTGTGTTCTCCTTCTGAAGGGTGACAAAGCAAGTACTGCGCACCCCCCACCTCCCACTACCCAACTCTCTCACCGACCCCCTGCTACCACCACATTGAGAGTGACGGCCAGCTACCCTCACAGGCACTCAGCTGGTGGGGGTTACTGTTAGGCCTGTGTGTGCACATTAGGGATGATGCTAATGGTCACCTTTAAACCAGGGCACATAGATGGGAGCAGATGAGAAGGGCAGGTGAACCCAGCACTGAGCCAGTGGCTAGGTTGGCCTTTATGAGGCTCGCTGGGGCCTAAAGCTGCCACGCCAGGCTGGGCTAAGCTTCTACTGCTCTGTCACTGAGCTCGTCCATCTCCAGCCTGGAGACCCGCGTGCTCGGCCGCTGCAAGGTTTCCTCTAACCGCAGGTCCCTGAACCCCACGGAAGGTTTAATGTTTTGTAAATGCATAGAGGGATGGTTTAGATATGCTGTACACCTGAGATGGACACAAAATAGCCCTACTGCCCGGCGTTGTTAAACCCTTTTGGTGAGCAGGAGGAGCGCTTGGGCCAATTCTCTGTGTGGCTTGGTGCAAGTTTGGGCACAACCCTCAGCCAAAGGATGACACCCATGCATCAGCCTGACCACAGGCCTCAGGCCAGGGTTTCCACAATCAGCACACGCTGTGTCCAGTGTTGCATGGAAGTCGCTGCAGAGGTTTGAATGGCTCCATTCCTTTTCAATTTCCATTTTCAATAGCTCTGTTTCTTGCAATTTCCTGCCTCTGAACCAAGGACATGAGCTGAAATACATGAAAAACCAGAGCAATGATTTGAACTTGAATAGATAGATGCGATAAATATGCAATTTTGGCGGAGGAGTCAGGGCATAAGTGGCATTCGCATGTTACTAAGCAATTTGTGTAGCCCTTGCTGCCGCTTATGGGGCCCTTTCATTGATTCTCTTAAACTTGGGTGAAAGCCCTTGACAGGCCTGTGGGTAAAGGGCAGCTGTTCTTCACAGCCAACCCCAGTGAGTCTGTGTGTGGGTGGCTCCCTTTCCAGGGTTCTGTTGACCTAGCGAGGTCGGACAATCTGCGGAACTTGACTAGCCACTTCTGGCCACTCCCTGCCTCCTTTGTCTTTTCATGGGCTCTGCTGAGGGTCCTGTGCTTGGAGCAGTGAAAAGGAATACACAGAATTTTCGCCTGTAATTCCAGCTGGATAGAGTTCAGGCTAACGTGCGGTGACAGCAGCCACACAGAGATGCATGTACTCTTGTGTGTTGCCAGAATGCTATCTGCTATCGCTACAGCTGATCCAAGCCTGCATAAGCACTGGTGCAGCAGAGCAGAGCCCCGCTGAAGCCTTTTGCATATACTGCAGACTGTGCAGCGCTGCAAATGTCCAGGGCATGTGCCCGATGTCTCAGTCACACAGACACGCAAGGCCTAGGTGGGCTGCCCAGAGAATCTAGCCACCTTTCCAACTTGTGCAAGAAAAAAGCAGGATATAGGCAGGTAAACTGGATTACAGGCAATATGTCTGTAGATGTGTTTTTAATAGAGGCAGAACCATCACTGAGCTCAACTCTTTCTTTTCTCGTCAAGAGGTATTGTGTTCAATCTCAATAAATTCACATATTATTAATGAATGGCTTGACATCATGTGCATTTGTAGATCCCTTGAGCGTCACTTGAATTTAGTCCTTTGTGCCTTTTCATGTACTATTTCCCCTTCTTGAAACATATTTTGCTCAATCTACCACTGCTAAAATTCTTACTTATTTGGAAAACAACCAAAAAAAAAAAATCTTTTCTTCTTTCAGGTACTGCAGTTTTCTCTAATACAAGCTCTTTTATATATAAAAGCTCTTCCCTAATATAAGAGAGGAGAGGAGGCATCTGAAAAATGCAAAGGCAAGGACTTGCAGAAATGACCAACTCAGCCGGTTATAGATTGACCGCATCCTATAGATCTCTAAATGGCCTTCTGGAAACTCTTGCCGCATCTACAAGATAAAGGATCTGTAAATAGATAGGACCAGTGGTCTTGGAATTCCTTCCCTCTTGCAGCCCCCACCTGAAACTTCCCTTGCCCATCCTGAGTCATGAGGTGCACGTAAAACCTCAGACAAAGGAATCACACGCCCCTTGCATGGACACTGCAAAGGTATATAAACTGTAAGAAATCTAACCAGGGCGAGCTTGTGCTTTGGCGCTGTTAAGCCCCATGTGCTCCACTGGCTAATAAATTCTCCTTCCTCTGACAAAGTTGTCTGAGTGTCCAATTTCCTCCCTCAGATGTCACTTCCTGCAACAGATTTCTTGTGCATTGGCCAGGAAGAATGGAGGAACGGCGCCCGCATTTCGCAGACTTCAGGTAACCCACTGGAGAAACCCTAACCTGCCCTATAGACACAACCACTGAGTGTGCACCAGGGATTACCCTGTGTGGACACCTCACAGGACGGAAGGGGAAACCTCATCTGCCAGTCCCTGCAAGGATCGGACAATGGAGGAATGAGAAAACTAGGACGCATCAGGGCCACGGTACGGAAAAAACAGGTGAAGGGTAGCTAGCTGAGGTCCTGGCCCATGGGGTCAAAAGGGAGTCAGATCATCTCCCAAGGTCACCCAAGTACTCTACATTTGTTAGAGGAAACTGTGACCTCTAGGTATATAGGGCGGAAGGTGGAATGTGTTTGGTTAACAGTGAGAAAAAGGGAGGCCCAATTACCCTCCGGAGAGTAACCAAGCGTCCTCAACAGGTTAAGAGGAGTGACTGCTTACTCTCCACAGGACAGGTTAAGGAATGATGGGAGGTTGTATGAAAGAGAGTGAGTGCTGAGTGACTGAGACATGGCCTTGCTGTAAAGTGAGAGTTGAGCCTCTATCCATGGTTCTATGGTGAACCTCATATGGCTTAGGGTGGTGTCACTGGATCTCTATGAGGAGTCGACTCCAGTGATCTGAGTCAGGGGTTTACACCAACCCACCAATTGCTAAGAGGCGCTTGACAGATCTCTGCAAGGGGATCGGCCAGAGATGGGCAAAGCAAGTGACGTTTCCCTCCAAAGTTTCCCCGACCTTATCCTCCAACCCTCCTTGTGGCTAGATTGCTATTTGTCATGAAAGGCATGGGGGGTACACAGGGAAAGCCTACTCCCCTGGCCACGATAGTCAAGAATTTCAAAAAGGGTTATTCAGGAGATTATGGAGTTAAACTCACCCTATAGAAACTCCACACCCTTTGTGAGATTAACTGGCCCTCTTTTGGTATTACATGGCCGGTAGAGGGAGCTCCTAGTCTTCAGTTAGAAGAGGACACAGGTCAGGGTCTTCCCAGTGGAGGAAGAAATCAGAGTGCCCAGTGGGGAAAAACAAAGATCAGGGCCTTCCAAAAACGGGGAAGGCAATGTTTTAACCTGGTGTGTAAATGAATGAGCAAATGAGCGACCTGACCGACTTCACTCGGTCAGGTATAAATTTGTGGCTCCATGGCTGGGCACCCCTAAGTTCTCTTAAAGGCTACTGAGTCCAAGTGGGCTCATCTGCGGTTCCGTAGTGTACGGCACACGGTCTATGGCGGCATTGGACAAGTGTCTGATCATAAGTCACAAAGCTGAGTCCGCTTCAGCCAAGCATCACCTAAACTCCTTCAGGACGCGGCCAGATGAGGACCTGAATGGTCTCCTCTCTGGAGGAGGCACCCAACCTTGTTTATTCTTGTGTCACCAACACAGGGTGGGATATACGGGGGTGGGGGGTAAGGGGGGCAATTAATTACCAATTCGGCTTAAGAATTGTCTATCTCCAAATGACCCTTTTGATGTAGGGGCCCTCTGTCAAATTGTTTTCTTGAAATTTTAAGGTTTATTTTCCCGCTCCATTAGGAAGCTCCCTAAGGCAAATATGGAGGGAGGTTCCTCTAAGCCAACTGTCTTAAATTGTATGTTGAAAAATTTTAAGAAAGGCTTCTCAAGGGATTACAGGATCAAGCTGACCCTAGGAAAACTTTGTACTCTTTGTGAGCTTGAGTGGCCCGCCTATGGGGTAGGATGGCCTTCGGAAGAAGCCCTGGACCTCCCCACTGTTAGAGCTGTGTACTGGGTAGTGACAGGCACCCCTGGACATCCAGTCCAGTTTCCATACATAGACTTGCAAATCGCTACTGTAGTGCCCCCTTGGGCCCAGTTCTGCGCAAATAGGCAGGGACAGAGTAAAGTACTTGTGGCTCCACCGACTCGGGGAAAGAACAAAGAAGAGCCAGCAAAAAATATCCAATTTATTTAGTCACCTGCTGTACAATCATTGAAAAGGACTGCATTCTAGCAGCAGCTGTCAGGAGGCAGATGAGGCCTTTGTTAGGAACCCCCAGGGCCATGCCCCTGCAACAGAGGTAGTACCTTTAGCTGATTCTGATTGGAATTATAATACCCAAGAAGAAATGGCCAGATGCACCAAATTTCTAGAGGCCCTCATAGAGGGAATGAAAAAAAAGGAATACAAAAGCCACGAACTATGAGAAGCTTAGAACCATTACTCAAGAAAAAGATGAGAACTCTGCCAGCTTTTAACTGGCTAAAAGAATCCTTTAGGAGATTTACTAATGCAGACCTCATTTCTCCTGCAGGGTTAGCTTTGTTAGGCCAGCATTTTATTAGCCAGTCAGCCCCTGGTATCAGACTCAAGCTTCAAAAGCTGCAAATGAGGCCACAAACTAACCAAAATCAATTACTATATATGGCTTCATGGTCTAGATCTTGAAGAGGGAAAAAGAAAACAGAATAAAGATAAACAACAAGCCAGGATTATGGCTGTTGCAATTGGCCAGGCCCTTGATACCCGACAAGCATCTTTTAAGAGACTGGGGAATAAGAAGACATTGAATTCTTGCTTCAAATGCAAGAAAGTAGGACATTGGGCAAAGAACTGTACCAAAAAGCCCTTAAGCCCTTGATGTACATGCAGAGAAACTAGTACTAATCCCTGGCATTGGAGAATTGACTGTCCATGCTCCCAGAGAGAAGGGTGGCTAGCTAATGCCCTAGTAGCACAGGTCCGGGAACTGTGTGACTGAAGGGGCCCAGGGCCATTCTAGCCACCCCTGTCTAGGAATATAGTCATCACTACTAAAGAACCCAGGTAACTCTGGACATAATGGGTAAGCAAATTATATTTCTTTTAGATATAGGGGCAGCTGATTCTGTTCTTGTATTTGCAGGAAGACCCTCCTCATGAACTATGATTATCACAGGAGTAGAAGAGGAAGGCAAGGTCAACCATTTTACTCCACCACCGACCTGACAATTGGGAGATTAGATCTTTCAGCAGGAGTTTTTAATAGTTCCAAGCTGCCCAGCTCTCTTGCTAGTATGGGATATTTTAACTAAATTAGGAGCGATATTACAACTCAAGTGTAGACCCCTCAGTCTCTTAATGCTTCAAGAAACAGCTAATATACCAGAAAACATTGACCAACAAGTTAATCCAGTGGCTTGGTATAACAGCAAGCCAGGGCAAGCCAGGACTGCTGCACCAGTAAAAGTTTAGCTTCTACGCTCCTTCACCAAGACCCAGACTTATTAGCTGGCCCAATGATAAGAGTGCCTTCCCAGAGATCTCGGTAATCAGTAATTTTCTCCCTCCTCACCCTCATACTCTGAGGGAGAAACAAGTTCTCTTGGAACCCCATCTATTTCACCGCCCTCCGAGGAAACTAGATATGCACCCTCAAGGAAGTTACAAATACTGATGATGGGGAAAAAAATAAGAGTATGTGCATGACATCTGACCTATATTTGTCTGTGTTATATGTAATATGGTGGTTCAGTTAAGAATTCTAATTATGATGGAAAGGAAAATATGTTTTTGATAACAGAGGGTATAAAGTATGGAGATCTATTTTAAAAGGAACTGAAGGAAAGGTGTTTGTCTTAAAGTTGGTCATTTCTGAATAAGTGAGAAGAGGTAAACTGAAGGAATGAGGAAAGTGGTAGAAGGTTTGTGACGAGAAATCTCGAGAGGAAATTTTATGTGATTAAGCTAAACAAGATGGGAAATTTAAATGTCAAAAGTAAGCTAATGCAAAATTAGAATTGTGTTTTAATATTTCATAGACTATTGGTCTGCTATTGATTTGACGAAAAGTATTCTGAATGGAAAATGAGGGTTCTGTACTTCATCAAAATAATTTCTGTGTTTTATGTCGCCTCAACCAGTTTTCTGAGGCTTTTAGAGAATATAATAACACTGGCCCAAAGTCTTAGGGCCAGACACTCCTGGCTATACATTTCAAAATTTGGTCTGTGCCCAATATTAAAAAGAATCTCCAAAAGTTGGGGCCCAGATCCCAACTCTGCAGGCTGCCTTGGTGCCAGAGGTCTTTAAGGCGTCCAATAACTGAGACTGGGCAGAGAAGGAAGCAGAGTACAAAAAGGGCACAAATTTTAGCTGCCATTATACAGGGACCGTCTCGAGGTGACCCTAGGGAATAAAAACCTTGCAGGCCTAGAGGGCCTCAGTTTTAGTTGGCCGTGAGTGGCATCATCAGGACTGAGGCATAATCAATGTAAAAACTGCAGAAGGAAGGGCACTAGAAGGGCAAATGTCCACCCAGCCCAGGGAAGCCAGGGAGGGGTGGACCTCATAAGCCCTCACCCCACATAGCAAGCCTCCCATGAAGGGTTCTGCTCTCTTCTTCAACAATGAAGGCCCAAGTGCTTGCCACCTCCAGTCTTAGAGAAATCCACCAAGATCACAACAGTGGAGGCTCAGATCACCCTCGACATGGCAGGAAGGAAAAACCGAATTTTTACTAGATATTAGAGTTACCTACTCTGTCCTGACCCATCCCATTGACCTCTCTCCAATGCTAACTACACAGTGACAGGAATAAACAGTCAGCCTAATGTAATTTGCTCTTTCCATTGGGAGACCTGGACTAACAATGAAGTTCTCTGCCACACATTAAGACCATAGTCCAGTGCGGAGAGCACCTCGTCTGGAAAACTGAGACACAGCCAAAAAGAGGGGCAGCCCCCTTGCCCATCACACAAAGCACATTTGTGGGGAGCCTAAGGCTAAACCATTCATAGAAAATCCGCCTCTATGTCAGAGTTTCCTACTAGCAGAGCAACTACTTCCCTGCAATCTATTGAAAGTCAGCCCTCAATTCAAACAAAAAGAGACCCCACCCAAAACTCAGGAAGTAATAAGGGACATCTCTTAGAGAGTTCTTAATCTTTTTAAGTAAACCTAGTTAAGTTTTCTTCTCTCTTTTCTTTGGGGTAGGGGGGAAGGCCTTCTCCCTTATATCCCAATAATTGTCCAAAGCTGGTGACTCAGATCTTCTGACTATTGATAAGGGTCATCGGCCTATTGTTAGCAGAAATGGTGTTAGGCCAGACAGGGCTCTTAGAGTCTGAGAGGGGAGGGGACTTTAGGCCAAAGGTCTTTTTTACTCTTTAAGAAATATATTAATCAAAGCTGTTTCCCTTTACTCACTTAATAGGCAAATCAATAATAGAAATTAATAGATATATAATTTAAATAACCAGTTCATATCTTCTTTTCCTTGTCTAGTGACTGAGGCGACACTTCAGTAAGAAATCTAAGACCCTGCCCTGATTAAAGCAGAAAGGGAAAGAGCTCCATGAAACCTCAGGGACTATGACCCTTCTCAGCAGGAAGCAGATACAGAAGAAGAGACATCCATACTAAAAATAAGGGGATTCATGGCTCTTAGAAAAAAGTTAGGCAGGAAAATTAGTTAGGGGGTTTCTGAGTCTGCCTGCAAAGACACTGAGGTTATCCTATCCTAGAAGCGGGTCTGAGACTGGATAGCCCCATGTAGGCTTTACTAGATTTGTAGAAACAAGGCCTACATCTGCCTCCCCAGAAATTGATAAGGGAGCTGTATAATTGGCATGATAAAGTCATCCTTCTTCCTCTTACCTCTGAAAACAGGGGAACTGTTTGGTTACCTGGCCCTGCAACCCTTACAATGGGTAAAAAGAGAACGCCAAATAGGGGACTGGGAGGATGATGAATGGCACTCAGAATGGATAATCCAATGATATGGGTCTGCTACTTGGGCAGAAGATGGATCTTGGGGATAACGTACCCCTATTTACATGTTAAAACAGGATTATCCCACTGCATGCAGTCTTAGAAATCATTACCAACAAGACTAAGAGAGCCCTGACTCTCCTTGCACATCAACAAACTCAGATGAGAAATGCCATCTACCAAAACAGGTTGGCACTAGACTATCTATTAGCAGAAGAAGTCATGTGTAGAAAATTCAGTCTCACCAACTGTTGCCTACAAATAGGTGACTAGGGCCGGGCAGTTGAGGACTTGTCAAGAAGATGACAAAACTGGCACATATGCCTGTACAAGTATAGCATGGATAGAACCCCAGTAGCCTTTTTAGGGGATAGTTTTCAGCCTTCAGTACGTTTAAAACCTTGATAGGAGCAGTTTTATTACTCCTAGGAATCTGCCTAATAGGGTCATGTCTGCTGCCCTGCTAATAAAAAGCTTTAAAAGCATGGTGGAAGCCACAGTACAGCAGCAAGCTGCAGCCCACATATACTTTACCAGCCATTATCAGGAAATCCCCCAGGATGGTTTAGATAGAGAATCTGAGATTCCAGCATAAAAATAGAATGTCTAGAGTCTCAAAGGGTGGAATAAGACAGGAAGCATTTGAAAAATGCAAAAGGAAGGGCTTGCAGAAATGACCAACTCAGCCGGTTTTAGATTGACCGCATCCTATAGATCTCTAAATGGCCTTCTGGAAACTCTTGCACCATCTACAAGATAAACAACCTGTAAATAGATAGGACCAGTGGTCTTGGAATTCCTTCCCTCTTGCAGCCCCCACCTGAAACTCCCCTTGCCCATCCTGAGTCATGAGGTGCACTAAAATCTCAGACAAAGGAATCACACGCCCCTTGCATGGACATTGCAAAGGTATATAAACTGTAAGAAATCTAACCAGTGCGAGCTCGTGCTTTGGTGCTGTTAAGCCCCACGTGCTCCACCGGCTAATAAATTCTCCTTCCTCTGACAAAGTTGTCTGAGTGTCCAAGTTTCTCTCTTGAATGCCACTTCTTGCAACAATATAAGCTCTTAAATTGGGAATACTTTGCAAAACGCTCAGCTTTTTAACAGATCTTCTTTTACAGAGCTATCATAGTCTTCTTTGTTGTCATGATTTACCTGCACTATTCACCACAGAGGGTTAACTCCTGAGTCAACTTGCTCTCTGCCTCTCAGGAGTGTCAGGCACACTGCTTTGTATATAGCAAGTGCCAGTGTGTGCGCCAAACAATGACCGCTATGTGGCCATCTGCCAGCCCCTGCACTACACTGTGGTCATGCATCCATGTCTCTGCCTACAGCTGGTGGCCATGGCTTGGTGCTGTGGCTGTCTAAACTCCTTTGTCATGTGTCCCCAGACAATGCAGCTTTCCCAATGTGGGTGTTGCAGGGTGGACCACTTCCTGTGTGAGATGCGGTTCTCATCACCATATCCTGTGAAGACACTGTGCTGGTGGAAGCATTTGCCTTTGTCCTGGGGGATGCCCTGCTCCTCCTGCCCCTCGGCCTGATCCTCATCTCCTACAGCATGATGACTGCTGCTGTACTGAGGATCAAGTCAGCAGCAGCACTCAAGAAGACTTTCAGCACCTGCTCCTCTCACCTAGCAATGGTCTCCTCTTCTACGGGACCATCATCTACATGCAGCTGGCCAGCAGCTACTCCTAGGACCAGGGTAAGTTCCTCACCTTCTTTTATACCATCGTCACTCCCAGCATCAACTCCCTCATCTACACTTTGAGGAACAAAGATGTGAAGGGAGAGATAAGGAAGCTTCTGGGGTGAGAGAGCGATAAGGAAGCTTCTGGAAGCCTAGGGAGAGGAATTTTTAGGTGATACAGATGACAGTGTGCAATTAATGCAGGGAGGAGGCAAGAGAATTAAAATGTTAATCAAGCCACAATCAGAGACTACAATCTGCTGACCAGCCCTGCAGGCAGGCCAGGAGGACACCTTCAGAACAAAGAAAGATTTCTGCTGGATTACTAACAACTCATTCCCCACACCTGTGAAGGGGAAACAGGAACCAAGAGTCATTCTCTATGGCTAAAACCATGGGAAACCTAAGGATTAAAGACAGAACTGCTAGCAGCCTTTTACTTTATATATTCTTACTTTTTCATGCTACATACTCTTCCCCTTCCTCACTGTATGTCCATATCAAAGGAAATGGGAACTAAAGAATGACATATAAATTGAATTCCCTGAACATTCTGAGTCCCTCTCAGTGCCTTTCCTCTGTCTCTCACTGTCCCACTCTGTCTCTGAGAGGAGACCACACTCTGTGGAGTGTTATCCCTTTTCTAATAAACTTCCCTTTTAACTCCAACTTTGGCGTATGTGTTGAATTCTTTCCACATTCTCTGCCAAAGGACCCTCTTCTCTCGTTGCAGGACTTGGTCTTCCCCTACCAACTCGGAATGTCTTGTCCTGCATCAATTTGAACTTTTCCCTTTGTCTTGTTTCAGAGCCAAGACGTTTGTAAGATAATTGTTGAGAGTTAGGAATCTAAGCCTTTGGGAAGAACAGAGCAAATGAAAGACATTGGGACAGAATACATGACTTTGTTCTCCTTAGCAGGTCACTTTAATCAGGTGTAAATATCCCTCTTTAAAAGGAACAGTCTGAAATACATCCTCCCTACAAAAAAAAAAAAGCTCCATGAACAAAGTTGAAGCAATTGAAAGTTACTAACAGCAGTATTTCCAAAACTTGGTTTTGCATCAGAACTTCTAAGATGCAAATTTCTAAGAACTTCTTAGGTTTCTTGCATCAAAAATTTCAGGTGTAGAGAGTCCAGGCACCTCTATTTTGAAGAAGTTCTCTAGGTGTGACTGATGACAGCATGAGAAAAATCATTATTTTAGAGGTGATCTAAATTCAGCTCCCAACATCAGGTAAGAATTCTCCTTGAGCCTTCTGATATGTGGACACAACCACTGGAGAGGTGTGATGGCTGTGAACCGAGCCGGGGTGTAGGGGGTCAATGTCGCACATGAGAGATACTGTGAACCAGGTATGGGGTGAAGGGTTTGCTGTCATCCATGTCTGGTTTGGAACTGATTAATCTCTTACTGTTATAGGAGAGTGGGGATCCTCTCCCAGAGTGTTGTCTAGGTTCTTGATGTCTTGAACGAAGTGTGGCAGCCTGACCCTGCCTGACCATTTCCTGCTCAAATGAGTTAGTTTCTAACTGTACCCCTTTCCCAGGACTCTCTGACTGACCCAGCAGTGTGAAAACCTGCTTAAACGATAAAGCTGGGTTCCTTATAGTTTGGCAGCCAATCAATGTTCTCCTTATGTTCTCTTTCCTTACCTGGAATATCTATAGCTATGTAGGAATGCAGAAGTACAAGATTGTATAAAACTGCCCTCTATGTTACAATCGGGGCTCAGCCTTTGGATAAGAATCCTCTGAGCCAGTGTGGGCATCAATAAACGCTGCTTCTTGTTTATAGCCTAAGTGTCTCATCTCTCTGTTAGAGAATCTCATAACGTTTCTAGGGCTTGTCTGGGATCCGAAGACAGCAGTTTTTCGCCTCCCTTGTCTTCAGGGTCTAGCCTCTAAGACGCTGGGAGAAGTGGACTTCGCTTCATGTGCCAGCAGACCTATTGTCTGTATAGGAAGATGACTCATGCAGCGCACCGGTGCGGTGGCTCCAAGAGCACAATGGAACCCAGAGAAACACAGGAACTAGTCCAGGAGCACCGCCTGACTGTGTGGTAAGAACCCGGAACAGCCTGTCCACTAGAGGACAGAGGGCGAGTCTGATCAACTCCCGAGGTCATCTGAGTACTCTACATTTGTTAGAGGAAACTGTGACCTCTCAGGTACATAGGGCAGAGGGCAGAATGTGTTTAGTGTGTGATTGCGTGTGATTGAGATGTGACCTTTCTACAAAGCAAGAGCTGAGCCCCTATCCGCGGTTCCATGGTGAACCTCATACGGCTTAGGGTGGTGTATCACTGGATCTCTGTGAGGTGTCTACTCCAGTGATCCAAGTCAGGGGCTATACTGATCCATCCATTGCCAAGAGGTGCCTGAAAGATTCTCGTGAAGGAAGTGGCCAGAGATGGGCAAAGCGAATCTCTGAGTGCATGTGCAACTCAGACCTTGGGAGGATGTCAAGGCACAGGCTAGGAGAACCCTACAGTTGACCACGGGTGGACAACAGAGTAAACAGAAACTTTCAGGTTGTATGCTTAAGAATTTCAAAAAAGGTTATTCAAGAGATTATGGAGTTAAACTCATTCCACAGAAACTCTACACCTTTTGTGAGATCCACTGGCCCGCCTTTGGCATTTGGTGGCCAGCAGAGAGAGCTCTCGATAAGGAAGTCATTGCAAAGGTCTCTCAAGTCATTACAGGTCAACCTGGCCACCCAGACCAATTCGACCAATTCCCTTACATTGATTCTTGGGAGGCAATAGTTTGCACCCGACCCTCTTGGTTGAGAGTCTGTTTATAAGAGAACTGTAGGGTTCTCCTAGCCCATGCTTTGGCATCCTCCCAAGGTCAGGTGACAGAAAAGAAGCCTGTGTTGCCAGCACTAGGCCAGACCAGGCTCCATTCTACCAGGCCCCCAGGAGCCTATGGTCCAAATGATAGTCAGGGGGCCAACCTATTGACTTGATGGTTGACACCAGAGTCAGTTGTAACTTGGCTTCTGGGCCCCCTTTCTTAAAGACAAGCTACCATTATGGAAGCAACCGGGGGACAAGTCCATCACCACTTCTGCAGCCCCACTGGTTCAACCTAGGAGAACAAGAAGTCGTCCACGAATTCCTATATCTGCCTGACTTCCCTGTGACACTGATGAGACGAGGTCTTTTAGGAGAACTACAGGCTCAAATTACCTTTGACACACGTGGCCAAGCAGCTCTAAACTTGGGAAGGCCAGAAGCAAAGATCATGTCACTCACAGTTCCCCAAGGAAAAGAATGGTGTCTCTATAGTCCCATAGAAGGGTCCCAACAGATAACCGAGCTCCCTTTCAAGGTTCCCGGAGTATGGGCTGAAGACAATCCTTCAGGACTGGCCTGACACATTCCTCCAGTGGCAGTAGAGTTAAAACCAGGAGCTGAGCCAGCCCGCCAAAAAGAGTATTTCATCCCCCGTAAGGCACAAGTGGGGATCCAAAAATATTTAGAGAGACTTCTGAACTATGGAATTCTTCGTCCCTGCCAGTCATCCTGGAATACACCTCTCCTGCTGGTTCAGAAGTCAGGGATGAATGAATACCAGCTGGTCTAAGATTTAAAAGCAGTCAACCAGGTGACTGTCACCCTGCACCCTGTAGTCCCCAACCTATATACCCTCCTAGGCCTCATCCCCACTGAGGCAACTTATTTCACTAGTCTGGACCTCAAGGATGCCTTCTTCTGCATTCTTCTGGCTCCTCAGTCAACCGATCTTTGTTTTCCAATGGGAAAGCCCTGAAAGTGGAGACAAGGGCCAGTTGACATGGACACAATTGCCTTAGGAGTTAAAAAACTCCCCGACCATCTTTAGGACAGCTCTAGCCTCAGAATTAAAGGCCTTCTCAGCAAACCAACACAGTTGTACATTACTCCAGTATGTAGATGACTGCCTCTTAGCAGGAGAAACTGATGAGGAATGCATGGAAGGAACACATCTACTCTTCAATCTCCTCTGGGAAGTGGGTTACAGGGTCTCTAAAAAGAAGGCTCAAATCTGCTAAGAAAGAGTCAAATACCTCAGCTTCCACCTGTCACAGGACAACGCCAACTTGGCCCAGAAAAGAAACAAACAATTCTCATCCCTACTAAAGAGGAAATTTCAGGAATTTTTCACTCAGTATTAAGATCGCACTTATGAATAGTCACTGCACTCCATCATGGGCAACATAGCGAGATCCTGTCTATATTACAGCAGGTAAAAGGGAACTTCAAATAAGGGACTAAAAGGATAATGAATAGCTCCCAGAATGAGTAATCCAATACTATAGGCCTGCCCCTTGGGCAAAAGATAGAACTTGGGGATACTGTACCCCCATTTACATGTTAAGTCGAATTATCCGATTGCAGGCAGTTTTAGAGATCATTGCTAATGATACTGGAAGAGCCCTAACTCTCTTGCACATCAACAGACTCAGATGAGAAATGCCATCTACCAAAACAGGTTGGCACTAGATTATCTATTAGTTGCAGAAGGAGGCATATGTGGGAAATTCAATCTTACCAACTGTTGTATACAGATAGATGACCAGGACCAGGCAGTTTTGTCAAACAGATGACAAAACTGGCACATGTGCCCATGCAAACACGGCATGGATGGGACCCCAATAACCTCTTTGGAGGTTGGTTCTCCACTTTCAGGGGCTTTAAGACCTTAATTGGAGTAGTACTCCCACTCCTTGGTACCTTCCTACTTCTGCCTTGCCTATTGCCTCTTATAGTCTGGATAATTACCCCCCTTACAGAAGCTACCATGGAGAGAAAGACTACAGTGAGGATCCTTATGCAATGAAATTATTGGTCCCTGGTCCAGAGAGACCAAGAGGGAGATCAGGAAGACAGTCAAAAAGGTGATGCCCTATAAAAAATTTAGATAAGCATCAAAAGGGGGGAATGAAGAAGAAATTTCAGGAATTTTCCACTCAAATGACTAACCTTGTAATCAGCTCTTTGTTCTGCTTTTATAAACATGCTTGCTGCATAGGCCAAAGGGCACAGTGGTCTCCAAATCAACTGAAGACTCACCCTCCCCTTGGGTTCTTCTGTCTAGATAACAAATGTATTGCCTAAGTACCCGTTTGAACTGCATGTAACCCATAGCAACTCCCATGGTCTGTAAACAGCTGAAAACAAATCAAATGATCAGCTAACTGTAATGACGTGGGTATAAAAGCAAAACGACTCTGAGCTCGGGGCCCAGATCTTCAGAGCACTAGTTCCTCTGGGACCTTGTGTAATAAAACCTGGGTTCTCTTTCTCTCTGAGTAACTGCTTGGTTTTTCACTGGTCTGATTTTGGAGCTTTTGGGACTTTTCCACAACACTACCACTCAATGACAAGTCCACGGATTCCTTGGAGCAGCTGGCTTCTGCCGAATCTGGATACCTAATTTCTCCATTCTGGACAAACTCCTCTGAGAAGCCACAAAGTGAGGAGAATGGGAGCCCCTGTTCTGGAAATCTACAAAACAGAAGGCCTTTGAAGAAATCAAATGGGCACTCACTAATTCCCCCAGACTAGGACTCCCAGACTTAATCAAATCTTTCTTTCTGTACGTACATGAGCACATGGGTGTCGCAGTAGGGGTCTTAACCCAACTGCTAGGATCTTGGCACCTTCTTGTGGAGTATCTCTCCAAACAGCTTGATTCTGTTGCTCAGGGCTGGCCACCCTGCTTGCAGGCACTTGCAGCCACGGACCTCCTTGTGTCAGAGGCTGACCAACTGACTATGGGGCAAGAACTGACAGTTAGAGTATCACATTCAATAATAACATTACTGGAATACAAGGGACAATATTGGCTAACTAATGCCCAGATGGTCAGATACTAAGGAATGCTGTGCAAGAATCCACGCATCCACCTAGAGGTAGTACAAACCTTGAACCCAGCCACCTTGTTACTCATGATTGCATTGAAGTCATGGATGAAGTGTTTTCCAGCCGATCCGACTTGACAGACCAGCCTCTCAAGGACCCTGATGTAGACTATTACACTGATGGTAGCAGTTTTGTGAGGAGAGGAGAACACCTTGTAGGGTTCACTGTGGTGACCCTACATTCCACATTGAGGCAAAACCTCTGCCTAGGGGAATCTCGGCACAGAAAGCAGAGCTCATCACCTTGACCTGCACTCTTCAGCTGGCAGCAGGAGTGTATGCTAACATATATACTGACTCTAAGTATGCCTTCACCACCCTCCATGTACATGGAACCCTATACAAAGAGAAGGGTCTAATCAATTCAGGAGGAAAAGGCATAAAATATGGAAAGGAAATTCTAGAACTCCTAGATGCTGTGTGGGCCCCCCCAAAAGTAGCAGTCATGCACTGCAGAGAACATCAAAAAGGGGACACCATAACGGCCCATGGCAACTGCAGGGCAGACCATGTTGCCAAACTGGCAGTGGCTGATGCAATGGCCAGCCCTACAGCTCTAACTGCTTCCCTGGTTCCCAGTCCCTTAGCCGAATGGGACCTCAAGTACTCACCTCAAGAAGAAGCCTGATTTAAGACTGAAGAGTGGGGAGCCTCCTCCCTGCTGGATGGTGAAAGTTCAAGGACAGGTGAATTGCAGTCTCTGGGACCCTAGCCCCAGCTTTTGCCAAGCAGTTTCACCAGAGGACTCATCTTGGTCACACTGTCCTAGAAACCACTCTCGGCCGGGACTTCTACATCCCTCGGCTATCTAGAATCTCCTGAGCGGTGTGTGAATGGTACAAAGTCTGTGCCCACAACAACTCCAGGCTCGGGCTGTGTGCCCCACTGTGGGTCCAAAGTGTCGGTGGCACCCCCCCCTTTGAGGAACTCGAAGTAGACTTCACTGAAATGCTTCAATCGTGGGGCCTCATCTCTTGGTCTTTGTATGCACCTATTCCAGTTGGGTAGAGGCTTACCTTACCTTACTGAGAAGGCCTGAGAAGTAACCAGACTGCTCCTCTGAGAAATTGTTCCATGGTTTGGCCTACCAATTTCCATTGGCTCAGATAATGGGCCAGCCTTTGTAGCAGAAATACTGCAGCTACTAGCCAAGTATTTAGATATTAAATGGAAACTGCACATCGCCTATCAACCACAGAGTTCAGGCCAGGTGGAACGCATGAACAGGACCCTTAAGACTCAGTTGGGAAAACTATGTCAGGAGACACATCTACATTGGGACGACGTCCTCCCCATGGCACTATTAAGAATCAGGTCGGCCCCAACCAAGAAGATTGGATTCTTCCCCTACGAGATCCTGTATGGGTGGCCACCACCATTCATCAAAGAACTATGAGGAGACCTCAATGAAATAGGTGAATTGACCCCAAGAAAACAGCTTCAGGCCCTTGGGACCACCTTTTAGACTCTCAACCAATGGGTTAGGGAAAGGCTCCCTGTCAGTTTAACCACTGAAGTTCATTCCTTTAAACCAGGAGACTCCATCTGGGTAAAAGAGTGGAACATTCAGCCCCTAAAACCCCTATGGAGACGCCCCTTTACTGTCATTTTTGTCTACCCCCACTGCAGTTAAGGTTTCTGTAATAATGCTGTGGATACATCACAGCAGACTTAAACCTGCAGCTGCAGAGTGGAAATGCGTTCCAGAGTTTTCTGAGCCCCTCGAGGCAACTCTTTGGAAGGAGACACTGACTGAGCAGACAGACCAAAGATAAGTTGTCGGCCCTGCTTTGGTCACACCCAAAGCTGACCAATCTACATGCATCAGAAGCCTGAGGACGATGTCTCATCAGGATAGGACCCCTAAATACACTTTTCCTTTTCCTCCTACTCCACCATTAGTGTCTCCCCACCTCTTCTTCCCCTTGTACCCATTGCATGCGAAGTTACAAGTAGGGTCCAGCATTGACACTGGCTTCATTTCTGTAACCTTCCTACCCAAAGGATGTGCCCTAAACGCCACACTCAGAACTCATCAGGAATCCAATATTGGATGGGGTACATAAAGGTTAGATCTGAGAGTGGCCAATCCTGTCAAGAGCCTGAAATATTAGGAGAAAATTGGGCATATTGGTGATGAACTTCAAGCAAGAGAAAGGTCCATAACCATGCAGAGGGCCCAGCAGTTGGAAAAATTGTCCAATGCCTGCATAATCCAACCTCATCTAAGCCTACACTGTTTCCTAGGCCCCCAAACCCACAAATATATGATCAGCTAAAGGCTGCCTTGGGCTAAAACCTAGAGAAGAACCTTTTTGTTGACCTAGCTGAGAGGATAGCCCATGAACTTGGTGTCACTAAATGCTGGGTTTGTAGAGGAGCACTCACGAGTGAACATTGGCTTTATAAGGGAACTTGCCTAGACGCCTTTTATCTCCTCCAGTGGAACCACATGGTGGCTTGCCACAAAGAGGATCAACCCCAGAGCTGGGTCCTCTCTTCAGAAGTAGTAGGGGAAGAATGTCTTGGCTGGGTAGGTCCAGGATACACTCGGTGAGTTGAGAAACCCATGTAAAAAAAATGCTATTTTTAAATCATACAGACCTAAACTGGTGGCCCAAGTCTCCTTCCTGGTATTGGGCCAATAATGCTGCAGCAAATGTCCTCATGCTATGGAGGTACCAGCCTCTAAACCAAAAATTAGAAGAAGGAGATGATGCTCTCTGACCCAGCCCTGGGTCCAAGCATCAAAGCGGGGAATGTGGCAGCCTGACCCTGCCTGGCCATTTCCTGCTCGAATGAGTTTTTTCCTGACTGCCTTTCCCCCACCTCAAGGACTCTCCAACTAACATCGGTTTTCTCATAGCTACCTCTCCCTACCTCAAAGACTCTCCAGCTAACAACAGTTTTCTCATAGCTTGCCAATCAATCAATGTTCTTCCTTATATCTGTAGCTGTGTAGGAATGACAAGACTGCATAAAACTGCCTATTATGTTACAATTGGGGCTCAGCCTTTGGATAACAATCCGCTGAGCTGGTGTAGCTTCCTGCTTATAGTCTCGATGTTCTGTCTCTCTGTTCAAGAATCCCAGTATCGTTAATTTAACATCTGAGAACCAATTAAAACAGTATCATTTTAATTGGTTCTCAGATGTTAAATTAACTTTGCTATCTAGCAATAAATTTCACTCAGTTGTGATATGTAATCTTTCTTATACATTGTTGGACAAGATTTTCTACTATTTTTGTGAGTATTTTGAATCTATATTAGTGAAAAATATTTGTTTGTAGTTTTCCTTTTTGTTCTATTTTTTTTTTGAGTGTGAAAAGCTGATGGAGAACTTTTTTAAAAAAATTAAATTCATTGAGGTAAAATTGGTTAATAACATTATTTTTAAAAACTGAAGTAATTCAATTAAAAAATGAGCAGAGGACTGGAATAGACATTTCTCCAAAGACGACATACAGATAGCCAACAGACATATGAAAAGAAACTCGACATCACTAATCATCAGGGAAATGCAAATTATAACCACGAAGAAATATCACCTCACACCAGTCAGAATGGCCATCACCAATAAATTTAAAAAAATAAACAAACAAGTGTTGGGGAGAATGTGGAAAAAAGGGAACTCTAGTGCATTGTTGGTGAGTTTGCAAATTGGTGCCACTGCTATGGAAAACAGTATGAAGAATCCTCAAAAGATTAAGAATGGAATTACCATATGATTGAGCAATCCCTCTTTTGGATATCTACCCCCAAATATGAAACATTCTTTATACATCCCTATGCATTTTTCATGGTGACCGGGACATGGAAACAACCAAAGTGCCCTTCAATAGATGATTGAATAAGGACAATGTGGTACATATATACAGTGGAATATTACTCAGCCATAAAAAAGGATAAAATACTGCCATTTGCAACAACATAGATGGATCTTGAGAATATCATGCTAAGTGAAATAAGTCAGATGAAAAGGACAAAACTGTATATTTGGTTTTTAATATCAGGATAATCCTGGCATCATAAAATGAATTAGGATGTGTTTGTTCTACTACTTTCCACACACACACACACACACACACACAAAATCTGTGTAAAATTGGTATTATTAAAATTTGCACATAGTTTCTCTACATCTTTTTTTGTCAAATCTTACTATTTTTTCATTTATTTAAATTGATTTTTGGCACATATTTATTATTAGCTGCTTTATATTTTTGCCAGAATATTCCATTAAGTCAGCTTTGTAGTGGTTTCTATTAAGTGTCTTTTTCCCATGCAAAGTGAGATTTTATGGTTCTTGGAAAGAAGTTTCTAAGTGCATATGAGATATTTTGAATGAATATTCTGTCATAAGTCCCTAGGTTGCAAATTTCTGCCTGCACTTTGTGGACTGTGCCTCCAATGCCAGTGCAGTGTTGATGGGCTTTGCAGCAAGATTTGCACCCATCCAGGTGTGTACTGCCCAGTGACCTGTCTGAGACCTGGGTCGTGGTCTGTCTTTTAGGTCAGTTTGCATAGTCTTTGGTAAGGTAATAAGGACTGGCTCACGCATGCACTGGCTGGTAGGTAGAGAGTCCAGGAGTCAGAAACAGGTTCATGGAGCTTGGCTAAGTTCTTCCCTTTCTGCCATCTGCTTTATAATCTCCAGTTTTGGGGTGCCCCTTTTTGGTCTTCTGGTTGAAAATGTGGCAGGTTAGTTATTAGACGCTTCTGTGCACTTGTGTAACTGTGTCCAGGAGTCTGAAGGTCTGGAGGGAAAAATCATAATAAACTTGTCATCTGTTTGTTGTTATTTTTATTCTGGTTGTCTCCAAACTGGCTACCACTATTTACATTTACAGTCTTTGGACAGCTCCTCTGGGCTTTCTGTCCAGATATAACAGCAACATTCAGTGGAAGACACAGGGTAGGGTGTGCTGCTGCATTGTCTCCAGCGCTAGAGCGTTCCATTCAGACTCGGAATTTAGGACTAGGAAGAGTGCACAGACATATGTACTCTTGGTGTTTTTAAATTGTGTTTGCCCCATGTGGCTTATGGTTATAAATGCAGAGCACTTTGTTATACACTCTGAACTCTTTCTATTTCTCCATCCAGTTTAATAAACAACAGAATGAGCCAGACAGTGACGTGCATCCAGGTGATGGTCATTAAGAGTGAGGGCAAGAGGCGAAAATGAGGGCTGCCGACAACAGGGCTATGCCCTGTGAAGCTGTCATTCCGAGGGCAGCAAGTGGGCTCATTCTCTTTAGTAGAATGGGTAGATCTGCTCAAGAAATGTCACCAGCTAGATCGGTCTCTCGAGTGATATTCCCTTACCCGTTTTCAGACCTTCAGAGATGATGAGAGATTTTGGAATTCAACTTTGCTTTATAAATGAGGTAAATAAAAGGTGGAGAGACATGTTTCAGTCCACATAGCTCATTCTCTTCCCAGTGAGGAACAGAAACATGCCTTCTGGAGGCCTGGTCTTGCTGTCTTTCCCACCAGCAAAGCTGAGCTGCCTCCAGGCCCCACGATGCTGCCGGTACAGTGGCATCCAAGGGATGACGGCCCACGGGAGCGTTGCCACTGAGGCAGGCAGTCTTCACCTCTGCATGGACCTTATCTTACCTTTTAAAACTAAGAATGCAGGCACCATCTCCACGTTTCATTTTCTCACCGGTAAAAGAACTTCACCAATTTTTCTTCGAATTTCAAAGTCATTGACCTTTTGACTATAGGCTATTCACATAATTTTAGAAAGTAGGTGCAACAATCTGACCAGGTTTTTCTTATTATCATTAACACTTCATTCTTAGTGATTTTTATCATATTGCAGATTCTCTGCTAGAAATATTCCTTTTGAATTTTTTGGACATTTACTTTTACTTAGTTACTTAAGAAGTTTATTAATTCATTCTCATCAAACAGGAGCTACATAATAATTTTGTTGTAATTAAATGGTTTTACATTCTCCAAAGGGACTTGTGGATGAGGAGGGCTAGACATAGAGACCATATCTGGTCCTGAGAGGGAATGCGACCGACTCTCAGAGGAAGCTGGGGATAGACATCGAAGGGTGAGAACTGAGCATAGCTGATTTATCCATGGTCAGAGCGCTTCTCATTGGAAGAGTCTGGAACTAAGTCCAAAACCACTTAGGACCAATGCCGGTTCCTTTTCTTTCCCACCATTGGATGAAGATGTAATCACTTCTTTTAATTAAATGGTAAATAAATAGCTTAGAATAGTGCCTAAGACAGAAAAGGCTGCACAACCATTAGGTGTACAAAATAAATACTACATTGTTTTCTCGTAAATAGCAGAGAATTAAGAGTGTTTACTTTGCTTGCTAATTAGTATTTATTTACAAGCACAGCTTCCTCTTTCTTATTTAACGACCCACTCTTGCCAATTTCTATGACCTTCTTCAAGGTCCAACTAAAAATTTATCTCCTTTCACCATTGTTTCAGTCAGACTATGATTATATTCTCTTCATTATTTCAGCAGTATGGACCAAGTTTACAAAACATAATTCGCTTTTTTGGCAATCTCTTGTACTCGATGCCAATGACTGGGCAGAGCATGAATTTCGTATGCTGAGCACTGACAAGGTGCTGAGTACTGAGCAAGGTTGAAAGCTCGTTGACTTAACTGAGTTTGTACCTTTTATGTCCCCCCCCCCATAAATGCAATGTAACCTTCTCAAATGCAAGGAATACAAGTACAAATACAATGGAGATACTGGTCAAATTATTTTGTGATTCCAGGTAAAGGGCTGTCAGTCTTTTGTAATTACTCAGTTCATACTCAGGAGGAATTCTTCCTGTTTTCTCTCATTTGTGAGTCTGAGTCACTTAGTGATCCGTCTGATGTGAAGTAATGTTTATACTACTTGGCTTCCTCCATAAAAAGCCTTTGACAGCTGTTTCCTTTGAGATATCCCTATACCTCTAGGAACAGAAGGAGACCAAGGAATCAGGCAACCCAATGGCATACACAACTTAAACCTTTACGAAGAAATCTGTAGGGCCTTGATGAAAATTTTCTAGCAATTTGAAAAGCTTTAAAATTTCCTCCAGTGTAATGTGTGAAAGGAACACTGGGCTAGGGCAGTGCTGGTAGAGTTTTGTCACCTGGCTTTCTGTGATCATGGTGAGCTCACTGTATCTTGTAACACCTGTCAAACACACTTGATTCCTCCTTGGTCAGAGTTTCAGAGAAAGTTCATGTCTCTTCCTGCCTCACTTTCAGGTTACATTTGCAAAGTGGTATTAATCCATTGTCAGCACTGATCTGGTCAGACAGTTCAATCATGTAACTAGTCTGTCCATTTTCATCTTTGTTCCATAGATATTTGCTGTTTTAACAAAAACAAGGTTTCCCAGTTAACATGTCATCATTTTTTCAGTTCATACTCAGGAGGAATGCAAAGTTACCCACGCCTTATGCAAAGTTACCCACGCCTGCTTCTCCAACACTAACTTTGGGAAGAACCTTTGGGTACATCTGCTCAGGTTACACTAGATGGTGCTACAAAATGATTTCTTTATGTGCTGATGCTACTAGCTACAAATTAAATTCATTGCTTTTATTTACATAGCAATTATTTTAAAAAATGCTTTGTCCAATGTATAGCATGTTATGAAATTCTACCTTACACGATTTTACAGGATTTGTATTCCCGAGAGGACAATAGAGCAGAGCATTTTTTTGATCAGAGTAATGACTTATATTTATTTTGGCCACCTCTAGTTGAGGATAGCTATTTAAAGGGTTCAGTGTCTCTTTTTGCCCTTTGATTATTTTTTTTTTTGTTTTAGTATCTATCTTCTACCTTGTCTGCTTTCTATTCATTATGTCTCCAGGTTTCTCCTCTAAAACTGGAACCAGGACGTGGTTTTGTGTTTTTTGTTGTTATTTTACTTTTTAACATTATTATTTTTATTTTTTCTTATTGAGATATAATTGAAATTAGTTTGGGGTGTACGATATAATGATTTGATATAAGTATATATTATGAAATGATTACCACAATAAGCTTAGTAAACATCCACTACCATGCATAGTTACAAATTTTTTTTCCTATGATGAGAACTTTTAAGCCCAACTGTTTTAGCAACTTTCAAATAGGTAGGAGAGTATTGTTAACTACAGTGAATGCACTATATAGTATGTCCCGAGGACTTATTTCTCTTATGAAATTACGTAATTCTTGTTTATTCTTTTCTTCAATTATAGTCAACATTCAATATTATTTTATATTAATTTCAGGTGTACAACACAGTGATTAGACATTTATATAATTTATGAACTGATCCCTGCAATTAGCCAGTACCCACCTGGTGCTATACACAGTTATTACAATATTATTGACCATATTCCTTGTGCTGTACTTCACATCGCTGTGACTGTTTTTTAACTGTCAATTTGTACTTCTTAATACCTTCACCTTCTTTTACTCAGTCCCCCAACCCCACTTCCATCTGGCAACCATCAATTTGTTCTCCGTATCTAGGAGTTTGTTTCTGTTTTGTTTGTTTATTTATTTTGTTTTTTAGATTCTACATATAAGTGAGATCATATGGTATTTTTCTTTTTCTGTCTGACTTATTTCACTTAGCATGATAATCTCAAATTCCACCCATGTTGTCGCAAATGACATTATTTTACTTTTTCTATGGCGGAGTAACATTCCATTGTATATATGTATCAATTCTTTATCCAATAATCTATTGACGGACACTAAGGTTGCTTCCATATCTTGGCTATTGTGAATAATGCTACAATGAACACAGGGGTGCATATATCTTCTCAAATTAATGTTTTAGATATCTTCAGAGAAATACGCAGAAGTAGGATTGCAGGATCATATAGTAATTCTATTCTTAATTTGTTTGAGGAACCTCCACACTGTTTTTCATAGTGGCTGCACCCATTCGCAATCCCACCAACAGAGTGCGAGAGTGGAACCAGGACATTGTTACAATAGAGAAGTGGAATGGGTAACAGGCTGTTGTAGTCTGCCAATGTAGCAGGATGAACAGGAGGTCAGCTACTGGCTTATCGTAGTCCAGAAATCTTCAAGATCTCGGTGAGGATGAGGGCCATGGGCCGTGGGCCCCGAACCTGGTACAGGCCAGTTTGAGGGCATGATACTGCTGCAAAGGTTTGCTGGCTGATGTGCCATTTGAGATCATGAGCTTCTGGAGCAATGTCCCATAATACCAGTGCTTTTGTAAGTTTAGCATAACCCAATGAGTCTTATATTTTTAGAATTATTTTGTTATTTTTTCCTAATATATATTCTGACTTTCATTAAAACATGAGTGCCCTTAAAAACCAGTATTTAAAGGACTGCTCTGGAAAGAACTGTGATACAGCCCTTAATGTCTACTTGTACGATGCAACTATTCCTCGTGACTTACACTCGGGTCCTGGGATATGCGGTCCTACGTCCCAGACATTGTGTGGGGGTTCCAGGCCTGGTTGTAGTCTCACAGACCTGACTGGTAGGCTAGCACTGCAGCAGGTCATCGATGAGGCCTACGGTCAGGCAAAGGTACTTCACAGGTGTGTGCCGAATTTCTAGATCTCCTCACAATTTTCTCAACAGTTATTGTCTCCATTCGAACATAAATTTCAAAAAACTCAGGAGTGTTCAGAACAACCCATGCAAACTGACGTGGCATTCAGGAGCCTAGTCCATGAGCACATCAAGTATTGTTACCCTGTTCTATGGAGAAGAAATGGAGGGGTAGAGGGCTAAAATCCATTTGGGGGCCTTCCAAACAGATGTGATTGCTGCGTCGTTTGGACTTGCAGCTCTGCCTCCAGCACCCCATCCATGAGAGCAAGTGTCTGGGGCCCTGCACTGCCACAGCCGGCCTTTCAGAAGCTGTCATCTAGGAAATGTTCAGGTCACTCCCTTCAGACACTGTACTTCTCCTGAGTTCACAAAGGTCCCTCCTCCCATTTAATTCACCCATCCTATTTTCTACACCATCATCACTATTAAAATATGCTGCCACTTGCTATGATAGAATGAAAATATCAGACCATGAACCAGGTGGAAGCCAAGGGCCACTGGATGAGGCAGCCAGATGGAAAGAGAAAATAATGAGGGCACGTGAGAGAGATAAATCTTCTTAAATGTTTGCCAAAGTGGTTGTGTAAAGGCCCTTCCCCTGTGCGATGCTTGTGGCAGAGATCCCCAGGCACTGCGGTAAGTTTGTAAGAGCACCCTTATAGCACTGATTAGCTACGAACTGGAGTGGTAATGACATAAGGACTCTGCCTGATGAGACTGCTGTAGACCCAACCACTTTTTGTATTTGTGGACTCATTTTCAGGTGACCCAGCAGTGGCTGGACTCAGGAAGTCTATTTCTACTGACCAAACCCACTTGGTTGACAAGACTGAATGCCGTTTATCAGCAGAGGGGAAAAGGCCCCAAGTAGGGCCAGAGTACTGTCACTCAGGGCAAGGTACTCAGGCCAGGGGCAGGGACGCGAGGACAACGGAGCAGGTGGAGGGGGTGAGGACTGTTAGATGACACAAAGTGTACACTATGCCCATGACCTCCAAGGCATCTAACACATATTTGCCACCCGCAATAAGGACCCCACACCAGTGAGGTGGGGCTACTTTGTCTTGCATATTCTGAAAATGCACATGGGGATCCTTAAGCTTCCATGTCTCTTTTCTAAATTCCGTGGAGACTGGTGGTGTGACCCTGCTGACGTCATGGATTTGATGTAGCATCTTGAGATGCCAGGCGCTGACAGGGGCAGAGAGGCTAGCAAAGGCGTGGGCAAGTGCTAAATGATGAGTGAGAGGCTGGGTCCCAGATTGGGGCCCTTTCAGATACAGACACATATCAAATGCCTGTCACGATGCACATTTTAAACACCTCACAGTTTTATGTGTCCACTATACCTTGCCTAAGCTGGAATTATATATATTTTATACAAATAATATTAATATATATGCTTTAAAAATCTGGAAGAAGTACAAAAATAGTATATACAAGAAGTTATTAAAAATTATCTATGAGTGAATGTGATTATGGAATTTTTTGTCTTTGATTTTTTATTTTTTTTGTAACAAACATGTATTACTCTTATGATAAGAGTTGTTTTTAAGTAACTAAGTAACAAAATAAAAGGCCCTGTCTTTAGGGGGCCATTCTTCAGCAAATAAAAAAAATAAGATAGCTGTTTCTTTGTGTGGTGATTATGACTGCGAGTTAGGTTTCATTATAATTATGAGAGCCGATTTTAATTGAAGCTATTTTTTCCACAAATTTTAAGGGGAAATTATCAGTAAGCAGAGAAATAGATCAGAGTTAGTAGATTCTGACAAAAGGGTTTGCTTTTTTTTTTTTTCAAAATACTTCTGATTATATCGATGAAAGCTTTTTCGAATTTTTTTTTTAATTTTATTTTTTAGAGCTCGATTCAGTTCTCTCAGTTAACCAGATTAGAGGCAATTGCGGCAAAAGTTATAGCTTTCATTGCTATACAGCCAAATGTTTTTCTTAACACCTTGCCCTGCAATTCCAGACAACCAGCAGGCAAGATGGCCAGTTAAACAGTGTGGGTGGTGCAGTGAAACACCTCACTTTGGGGACAAAAGAAGGTACAAGATTTTCCACAGGGGGCGGCACGCATTAACCTTTCCAAGTAGATCTGTTCAGCCAAGCGTACTGGAGAGGCGAGGAGGTCGCTGGCAACTCATCGTGCTGGCTTCTCTGACCCCGGAAGCTGGAGATGGCGCTGTTTTTTGTCAGCACAGATTTCCGTTTCCTGGCCATCGGTGCAATTCAAGCATTACCTCCTCTCGGTGCTGGACCCGCGACTGCACAGGCCTACACGCCCCTTCCTCACCCACAGCTCCCTCTCAGATGCAAGCCGACCCCGGGGACACGCAAGCCATCGCTTGTGTGCGTCCTGTCATCGACTGTCGCCCTCTTGTCCCTGGGGACACTGGGTGCATCCTTCTCCCAGCCACAGCCTGTGACTGCTCTGTGGCCCTCTGCATCCCGGTGCATGGCCACCGCGCACCCGCAGCTGTGCTCAGGGGGATTGCCAGCCCCATCCTGCTGTCCCCACGGACGGTGTCCCACCACTTTGCGTGCGAGGTGCCGACCGTCACCTGGGTTTCCTACGTCGCTACCCGCTGAGTCTTAGACCTGGCCTTCTTTCTGGCCACCCCCTCATTCTTGCACCTCTCGCCCCTACTCCAGTGTCCCACACCAGGGTCCCACACCAGGGTCCCACACCAGGGTCCAGTCTGCAGCGGTAGCCCCAGCCTCATGTCTGCGACCCCACGGAGGTGCTGTCCCTTTCCATTCCACATCACTTGCATGCACATGCAGCCTGGGACATGGAGAGCCAGGCCCAGGGTGAGGGCCTGTGTCCCCTCTCTGCATTCCTTCATCCACACATGGGAAACGAAGGTGTGACAGCTGTGGGGCAGGTTTTCGGGAAGGGGTTCACTGATGGAGGCAGCCTCACCACTGGCGCTCTCTGCCAGAGGGCCACTGTGCTCCGACCCGGAGCCTATGCAACCTCACATGCTGAAGGCTGGGGCAGTGGTCTCTCTCCCCTCCACCCTGCACTCAAGAACTTGTACGTTGCTTCTAGGTGGACGGACTTTCTGTGCGTCCAAAGTGACAGAGTTAGTGACAAAAGATAATATGCTGATGGAAAGATTGGCTGCTTCCCCTTTTCTCAGTGGGTTTTTCAGAAAGATAATGATTTCTTTGCAGCTAACTTGTGACTCTGACCCCAGAGAGCTGTGCTGTGGGTGTTATCTGAGACACAGGAGAAGGCACCATGGCAGGAAGATTTGTGTGTGTGTGTGTGTGTGTGTGTGTGTGTGTGTGTGTGTGTGTGTGGCGGTAGGGGGTATTTTTGTTACCAGCTCCACTCGGTATACTCTTTAGTTCTGAGTTTTCTAGACTCCCACAGAGATGACACTTTCTTCTTCCTGTCTGCCTTCTTCTGTCTTCTGCAAGTAATTTGAAACTGCTTCACTCAGAGAACTATTCCTTTTTAGTTTCAGGTCATGTGCTACTTACTGATTATGAAATCAATTTAATGGATGCAACAAGCATTTAAAAGTGAGTTTGGTTAGCATGAAATTAAATATAAAATTTGAGAGAGGTTTATACCCAGAAAGGTGAGTCCGTTGTGTATGTGTGTCAAATGTGTTTCTTAGAGCTAAGTGTGGATACAGATGTTGATGGTCACTGCCTCAAGAGTCTCTGCTGGAATGATATAAGCAGGCAGCATGTCTGCTCTGAGAAAACATTAGGAATGCAATTGCTAGTTCAAGAACAGAGGGTCATAGAAGGAGAACAATGGTGGTATGGCACGTGGCCTGGAAGAAAGTGGGGGGCAGGAAGGTCACTCCATTCAAGCATGGGTGCGTCTGCTAGGGTGAACGATAACGGTGACGATGACATGATGCTAATTATGTTGAAAGAGAAACTATTTCATCAACTCATATTTCCACCTTTTGACAATTCTTAAGTAGTAACGATTCAAGATTTAATGGCAAATCATAGTTTACTTCACATTACTTCTTTCTTAGAATTTACAGTAGAAAGCGAAAATGAAAATCTTCGATTACGTTGTAAAAATTAACAAAATTTTCACTATTTCCGGAAACTAATTAGTCTCTGTGATGGTGAACTTCATACATCAACTTGGCTGGGTCACAGTGCCCAGGCATTTGGTCAAACACCAATCTGGAATATAAAGGCATTTTTAAGACGAGACTAACATTTAAATCAGTAGACTTTAAGTAAAGCAGATTGTCCTCTGTCACATGGATGGGCCTTGTCCAATCAATAGAAAGTCTTAAGAGAAAAGACTGAGGTCCTCAGAGAGGAGGGCATTCTGCCTTTAGATTGCCTTTTAACACTAGCTGTAATTTCAACTCTTCTCTAGGTCTCCAGGTGGCCCTGCAGATTTTAAACTCACCGTCCCCAAAAACTTCATAAGCCAATTCTTTAAAATTTCTCTCTCTATCTTCTATCATTGCTTTATCTATCTATAATCTATCTATATGTATGCATCCTACTGAGTCTATTTTTCTGAAGAACACTGACAAATACAGTCACTATTAATATTTTCCAAAAAGTAATAGGAAATTATGTCTCAGTCAACTTTTGTGTTTTACTTATTTTTATGATGTTAAAATTTTTAGATTCTTACTCAGTTTTCGTATTTATTTTCTTATGTTCAAATAGCAATTTTCTTGATCAAGGTAAGCTTTGCTTTTATTTTCAATTCAGACTTTCTCATTGGATTATTAGAATTTTGAAAATGTGGGTATTACATAAAATGAAGAGTGCAAGTTTATGTCTGCGCTATTTTATTTTCTGATTTTTCCAAGTAAAAGGAAGTTTGCTCCATCTTTCTGTACTTGCATCTTGTACATTTATACTTGCATCTACTAATCATTTTAAGCCACAAGTTTAGGTCTGTGTACTTTTCTGGGCAGCCTCTGGCTTAGCATCACCTGAATTCAGTGTGGGTGTATATAAACAACTGTTAGAACAAAGGTTTATACTATGTTGAAATAACTTAGAATTATTTATCTACTTTATTTCAGTTTGTTTTTGGCAAAGAAACAACTCTATAGGCACATTTCTACCTGTCCAGAGAATCTACACGATTTCTACATACCTGAAATATTAATTATAATAAGATTGGTTAAGGTTGTAAGCATTTTCAACTGTTTTTGAAAAATATAATTAGTTAGTGGACGCAAATGATTTTCTATAATAAATATTCTAACAAATGCAGCTTCCCTTAGCTAACATACAATCAACCTTGAGGAAGTAAATATTAAAATCTCTGTATTTTGCCAAAAAGTTCTTAAAAGATTTTCAGTAAGTAGACAGAAATTGTTCTCCATTATGATAAAACATAGAACTAGAATAGCTGAATAACTTTATGCAGCTATACTCTAAACATACCCTCTGCTTTCTAAACAAAAGGACGTCTGCATGCAGTCTTTGTCCTTCACAAACACTTGTGTGCAGTCTTCTCAAAGTTCACATTAACTTTGATTCCAGCTTGTAGACATGGCTGCAGGTAGAATTTTAATGAGGAATAATAATTCTATTTTATATGACTACATCACTCTTTATCTTTTGTTTCTTTTTCCTTAATATCTAGAACCTGACCTAAATATTGTCTAATTTGGTGTGACGATTATCATAAAGATGCTGATAGCTGTTGCTGCTGCTGACATTGTGATTAATAACCCTTTTATATTTGGGACCACATATGTTCTTCTGTTTCTTTCTTGGTCGCCCAAATCTTACCATATCCTGGTCCCTGTGATAAAGGAACCCAAGGGCTATGGGAAAGTGGACGCCAGAGTGCATGAGATGCTGATGTGTGTGATCCAAGCAGGGATCCAGGTGGTCTTTTCCAGAGACTGAGAGGGAGCTGCTGGTGGTCACATCTGAGCTCACACTTCAGAGACAGAGTTAACTGCCAACTGATAGAACAACAGTTATCGTTTGTCAGTAGTCCTTGCTCTGTGGTTGCAGCTCTCAGCCTCCTATAGCAGAGATGCCCCTGCCTCCTGTATCAACTTTATCTTTTGAGCCACTCTCTTGTTGGTCTCTGTTACTGCAGGGCACCTTATACTGTAAATAGCAATCAAAGCCTAGATGAAGAACAATTTCCTGAGGGAATAATCACTACTGTTTATGGTGTTTTCACTGCCATCCACTGTCTTGTTGCTTCATTCTCTGCAGTGACCATGTGAGGCTGATGCTATTTCCCCACAGATAAAGAGAGGGGGCTCAGAAAGGCAGGTTTGTGGACTGAGGACACATAGTCACCCAGTGAGATGCCGGGTCTCACAGCACGCATTACCTGACCTAATGGGACACCCGCAAACCCTGTGCTCTGCATCCCTCCATCACTATCCACACAGAGGTCTTGGTCCTGAAAAAATGTGAACTCTCCTGAAGTAAATTCATAAACACAGTGCAACATCAATCAAAGTCCCAATATGGTATTGTTTTGGATTAGTAGGAGGGAACTCATTGTGACATATGATCTGGTAAAGCAAAACATGTTGATAGCCATGAAAATTCTAAATTTGAAAAATAGAATAATAATTGATGCCTTGTTCTAATAGATGACAAAGTATCTTATAAATCTGCAGTTACTAAGAGTATGTTACTTATAGAGAAATGAATAAATATCTAAAAAAACAGAATTGTTTTTTGTTTATTTCTCAAATGTGTGTGTGTGTGTGTGTGTGTGTGTGTGTATGAAATTTATTATATGGTAAGGGTATAATTTCAGTGCAATGATGAAAATATAGCTAATAAAATAAATAATTCTGAGACTTGAATAAACATTTGGAAAACATTAACTCTCTCTCTCACAAACAGCACAATTGAAATGGATTAAAAAACTAAGCATAAAATAGCAAATCATAAAGCAAGAACATAAATGTAATCTTTGAATTAGGAGATAACTCCAGACACCAACGCAGAGAATCATGTCCTTCCCCTCATCAAAGTAATCTGAAAATATAAAACTCAGTGTTCATTCAGAGTCTAGGAGACTCTTATTACCTAACCTAAGGTACCTGTCAGACCTCAGTCCCCCCTACTTCACCTTACCCCACCCTCACACTGAGATCTTTCTCCTTCAAAGCCTTTGCACTGGCTACTCTTTCCCAGGCGTGTGTCTCATGTCTCTGCCCTACTTTCCTCAGGAAGAGCTAAGACAGAAGATCCCAGACTTCCTGTTACCCTCTCCAGGCTTAATTATCTCATCTCATCCTATATTCTCCATCGGCTGGCTTACTTAGTGAACTTGTACAACTCATGGAAGCAGCGGCATAATTTCTTTGTACTTGTATCTCCAGCCCCCAGGATAAGCCACTTACCTAAACTGTGTTTAAATAATAATTCATTTTACTGAATTAAATAATGAAACAAAGAGGGCATACATACATAATTAAGAAGGTTCAATACATAAAACTTAAAGCTTTTTTGTCACAAAAAAAGCAAAAAACAGCAAAAGGATAAACATTTCATTGGAAAAAATGATCTATCACTTATATAATGACAAAGGGGAATAGATTTATATATAAAGTGTTCCTTTAAATCATAAAGAAAAGTAAAAAAAAAACCATGAAAATAAGAAAAAAATCATTGAAGAAACACAAACAGTCCCAAAACATTTCAGAAACTGCCAAACTCACTATTGATCAAATAAATTGATAATTAGGTACGACTGACAAAGAGTAAAATATTCTATAACATCCAGTGTTAGTGAACTTGTGAGACTATATGCCTTGCCACACATTGCTGATTAAAAGTCCAAATTTATTGTTTCTGAGGGGAAATTTAAAGATGTCCATATAATAGAAAAATCATTAGCTTCAATATCTAAGACCCATCTCCTAGAACTAGTAGTGAAGTTCATAAGATTTCAATACATGTGCGTTCAATGTAGCTTCATTTGCACTAGTGAAAATGGGAAAATGTCCATGATAATTAGGTTTTCAGTCCATAGGTGCACAACATAGGTTGCCCTGAAAATACACCTATAATGTATTCAGGGGACAAAATGCCAGGAAGTTCTGAGTCTGCCCTTCTCTGGACTGGTTTCTCAGTTCTTGCATTCCTCTCTTGGAGTGAGGAGTTTGCCATGCTTGTATCTTTTACGCTTTGTATTTCTGATGCCATTTGGCTCCCAACACTTCATTCATTGTTCTGTGTCAAGCTGGAAGACAAATTGTTGTGTGCTGAGGTTGAGGAGAGTTCCTTAGTCTGCCGTCATCAAGGCAGAGACTGCCTGGTGCAGGTCTATGACCCTAAAGAATAGGATAAGAGCAAAGATGAATTTGGCCATGACCAAGGAAAGTTGGGTGGTGCTCTGTCCAGTGGGGGCCAGGGAGCCATGTTTAATTGTGACATTGTGATATAAGAAATATATATATATAGTCTTCATCCACAGTCCCTGGTTCCTGGCATATAACTCCCCAAACCCTTATAATTCCAAAGTAATTAGATTAGAGCAATAATCTTTTATATTTATTTTTTTTGCCTATGGTTCCTGAAACAGCTTTAGAGCAATAAAGATGAAATAGATGTTGTTTGTTATTCATAAGAAAGTCTTCTCAACCACATCTGAGTTTATGTTAATGAGGTGATTTTGGAAGGCCCTTAGATAAGCACCACATGTGGTTAGTTGCCACAAGGGACCCGCCCTGTGGTTAGAGAGTTGGGACTCCAAGCTCACCCTTCCCCAACCTCTGGGGAGACAAGAGGATCTGGAGGTTGAATCTATTACCAACAGCTAATAATTTCATCAGTCCTGCCTATGTAACTTTGGGTGAACGCACAATGCAATGTACATATGACGTACTATTGATTGAATTGCACAATTGAAACCTGTATAATTTTATTAAAAATGTCACCCCAATAAATTTAATTGAAAAAGGAATACCCATAAAAACTCAAAAGAAAGGGGTTCAGGGAGCTCCTGGGTTGGTGAGTGGGAACCTGTCCAGGAGCAGTTTGTACTCCTGAGTTATAGCCGGTGGTCAGAAGCACAAGTGACACTTGAACTTGTGAGTGGCATCTCACGAGAAGGCCTTGTGTGGAACCGAGCCCTTCCTCTAGGGGCTGGATCTCTGCAGGTTGGTGGTGGGCACATTGAGTTAAACGGTAACAGCCAGCTGCTCTTGGAGACTTGGTAGTGGGAGAAAACACCCCCAAAGAAACACATCTGAGACGAGTTCCCTGAGAGATGGAAGGAACCCCTGGCATCTCTGTGGCCCATATGGCTTCATTTCCAGGCCATGTGTGTTTGCGTTCAGCACGTTTCTCATGGTGGGCAGCATGAGAGGAGAGCCTGAAGGGTCCTGAGTGACCCAGGGCACGTTTGCATCCATGAAGGTGTTGTGGAAAAATCCTCGAAGCTCCAAAACCCAGTCCAACGAAAAACCAAGCAGCAACTCGGAGAGAAGGAGAATTCAAATTTATTACGCGTGGTCCCAGAGGAGCTAGTGCTCTGAAGATCTGGGCGGTGTGCTCAGTGGCAGCATTCCTTATAGGCAAAGATTTTACACAAGCTGATTGGTCAGTTTGAACTTGAACCTTCACAAAGGGCAGGAGTTGCTATGGGTTACAGGCAGTTCAAACAGGAACTTAGGTAATACATCTGTTATCTAGACAGGACGTTCCAAGGGGAGGGTGAGTCTTCAGTTGATTTTGAGACCACCCTGCCCTTTGGCCTATGCAGCAAGCATGTTTACAGAATTAGACGACTTTTTACAGAATTAGACAACTTTTTACAAGAGCTGATTACAAGGTTAATCATTTGAGTGGAAAATTCCTGAAATTTCCTCTTTAAGGGGACATTGAGTCCGTGAGCAAAGCGTTGCCACAAGGGGGCAGGAAGGACAGGCATGGCAGTAGAGCCCAGAAGATTCTTGTGCTCTGGGCACAGATGGGGCCCAAACCCGAAGGCAGGCTGTCAGTTTGCAATACGACCTTGACACAGCTTTCTTCCTCTCGCTTCAACTCTAGGACTTACACCCAAATAGAGGGGTTCACTCTGTTCATGCAGATGCCTCCTCACTCTTCCTCAGGCTGCACTGCCTTCTGGTGCTTCTGTTGGAGAGTCCTCAAAAGTTCTATTGGACATGGAACTCCTGGTGCTTCTCCAGTTTTGCTTGGGCACCAATCTGAAGCACAAATCACACTTCAAGGGTGTGCTCTTGGGTTCTGGAGAAGACATCTTCACTTTCTCTCAAGTATTTGGGTAGCGGCGAGGTAAGTAGGTGACTCATCAGCCCGAGCTTGTAAAGCGACGAGAGGAAAGTATGAGTAATGGCCTCTGCCTCCTCTATGCTAGAGCAGCTAGAGGGGGAGCAGCGTGGCGCCCAGAGATACCTGTCTGGCTGGCTGTCCTTGAGTGACCGATGAAGGCCTACGTGTTATCCTGCATGGCCACACAGCCTGGAGGTCCAGAGGATGCTGTGTACTTGTGAGAACACTGGCCTCCTTCTCGCTGCTGCCTCTGGAAGCCCTGCTTGACTGCTGAGCTTAAAAACACAGTAGACAAAGGAAATTAACAGTTTATATGAACACCAGGAGAGAGTTCTCATTCACCCTCCCCAGACCTCAAGGACTCAAGGAAAGTTCCTCTTTCCGTATTCAGGTTGACCTTTCTCTTCAGATCCTGAAAATTTTCATCTAATAATATTATAATGACTCTGCAGGATGACAGATGGTCACTATACTCAGTGTGGTGGTCACATTGCAAGGCGTGTGACTGTAGAAACACCAGGTTATACACCTGAAACTAATATAATATACCAAGCATACTTAAATAAATACAACTTATTGTCCTCCATTCGTCCTTTTCTCTTCGTTTTGTGGGTAGTAAACATTAAAAAAAAAAAAAAGTCGTCTAATTCCATTTACTCCCATTTCAACTAAAGAACAGTGCAGCCATGCACCTCTGGCTCCTGAGGTAAGTGCCGCCCTGCTCCTTAATCTCCCTCTCTGCTCCCCAAAAGCTGTGCATCATTTAGCCACTTGCAAAGGAGAGAAACACACAGACTAGCTTACAGCTGTCCCTGCTGTTTGTGTGCGGCAGGGAAGGGGCACCGCCATCCTGCAGCCCCTGAGCTCCCTAAAGGGTGGCAGACAAGGGACAGGCTTGCCCACAGGCAGACACCAGGCAGTTCATGCTCCTTAGTTTTTCAGGGAAGGATCTGTGCACTTAGATTTGGATGCGTGACTTTAAGGTATGACTAAAGGACTGGTCTTTTGTTCAGGGACTTGAGGAGAACAAGACCAGGAAGTCTGGAGAGGAGGATGTAGATGAAGTTTCTAGGGGGCACAGGCCATGGGTATATCTGTGAGTCCCACAAAGCCAACTAAGGAGCAGGTGTCGCAGACATGGACCTCAGCAGTCAAGTTGATGAGGTGCTTTCCCCGCAGGCATCAGCAAGCTCTTCTGCCAGAGGCCCCTCTCCTTGGCTCACAGAAGTGAACATAGGAGCAGGGATGGAGGCTGCAAGTGGATTCAGCATTGTGGGCTTTCTCTCATTGGGGCTGGCCTCTGATTCCACACAGTCCCAGGAGTCTGGAGGGTGGCTGGTGACATGTTGATGACATTGGACTACTTTGATCACAGAGTAAGCAATGTTTGTCCTTATAAGGGTAAACAAATATTCTGGATCATTCAGTCTTGTCCTTCCTGTTGCAACCACTTACAGAAGAGAGTTACACAATGCTTTAACTGTCCCATGTCACCTCCTACAAAAAATCACCTGTGACCAGGGAACGCATTTCATAGCAAAGGAAGAGTGGCAATCGAATCACTGCTGAAATTCATTCTTACTTCGTACTCTATCATTCAGAAGCAGTGGACTTGGTAAAACTGTAGAATTGCCTGCAGAAGGTTTAGTTCCTGTGCAAGCAGAGAAACGGTATTGTGCAAATAAACACCTCTTTTCTTACAGGTGTGGTATGTGACTAAACCTGCAGTCATCCCATAACGCCCTCTTTCTTATAACATGATACATGGGTCCAGAACCATCAGGTGAGATGGGGGTGTCCCCACTCACCGTGATACATAATAATCCAATTAAAGGGTTTGGTTTCATGTCACTGGGAGTTTGGGCTCGCTTAGTGTGCTGGTTAATTTTGTGTCCACTTGGCTTGACTGTGATATCTAGTTTTTATTCAAACACCAATCTTGAAGTTACTGTTTTTAAAGATGTGATTAACATTTAAATTAATAGACTGTGAGTAAAGTAGATTATCCTTCATATCGTGGGCGAGTCTCACCCATCTACTGAAGGCCTTAGAGAAAAGATTGAGCTCCTGCAGGAAGAGGCAGTGCCAAGTCCAGATTGCCTCTAGATTTGCCAGCCCCCAAATAACATGAACCAATTCCTTTGAGTTAATCTCTCTTCCCCCTCCAGACACACACACACACACACACACACACACACACACACACACACACCAGCTCCATTTCTCTCAAGGACTCTAACTATTTTAGTGGATTTGAAATTTCTAGCACTGAAGAAAAAAAAATGCTTCTATTGGAAAACACAGATGCTAAAAGGGAAAGAAAAGGTTTTTCTCACCCCTCTTAGTTCCCCGGCTGGGTCTGACAAAGACAGATTAATGGAGAAAAAGCAGGCAAATTTTACTGAATTTTTTTTGTGTACTGGGCACCTTCACGAGAGAATGAAAACTTGAAGAAGTGACCAGAGCAGGAAGTTTTTATGTCTTTTAAATAAAGAAGCAATAATTTTGTGAGAGATTGACAAGACTGCGGGGTTTGGGCTGGGCTAGTAGACAGCAAGGTGACTGGGAGGTCAGGGCCAGTTTAACAGGGCTGTTAACTCTCAGTTCCCATCTCTGGTGATAAGGGTGTGTCTTCCTCCTGATGCAGGGAGGGCACCTTCCACATGGTGAGGGCTTCCTGCTTCTGCCTCCTCCCAGATTCCTTTAGCCTGGGCCTTTAATGTGCCCAGGTGCCATGTTTTGAGTAATATTCCAAACCCCATCACTAGCTATGTAATTCCTTTAAATTAGAAGCAAGAACTGCCACTTGGTTGATTTGGGCTTGCTCTGCCTCTAAATCAACAGACAAAAAAGGAGGCCATTCTGTCAGCTGGGGTGATCAATCTGATTACAACTGAGAACTTGGATTGCTGTCATAGAATGTCACAAGGAGAAGCAACTTGGCAGGAGAACTCCCATTATGACCTTGCTCAGTAGTCCTGGACAACAGGAAAACACAATTGCCCCTTCAAGGCCTCAGATCTCACATGAATTTAAAAAAATGAAGGTGTAGTTTTCTCCACCAAGTGAAGAATTCTTGCACATCCCGGATTCTGGAGGAAGGTCAGGGAAACATGGATTGTGGGGTGGAGGAGGCAGCCATGAAGAAAGCTAAGTAAGAGCAGAGGGGACAGTACAGCTGTGTTTTATGTTAAAGTGTTGCCCTCCTTCTGTCTCCTTAGTTTACATTGAAAACACTGGTGGCGGATATTTTACATCTTGATGAGCTTATCCCCGATAAACTGACACCACTTAGTGAAATGGTGGCTGATGGGAGTTTTAAGGTCTTGGACTTGGAGATGTGAACTGTCACCTAAATTAAGGACAAGGGGGAGACTGAGGGCCGTGAAGTGAAGCCCTTGCCCCTGTGGGTTCACTCTCTACTTTCTCCAACATGCCCTATGCCCCCCACATGGACTGCACCAGCAGGCCATGAACCTTTAGCTAGTGGTTGTGTTCGGCCAGTGCGTGTAGTGCCATGGGGCAGGGAGAGTGGGGTTGAGTGAGATCACATGCTGGTCTCCATTTTAAGTGCAGCATCTGGGTGTTTCTATCCCAGAAATCATAGCTCCTACTAGGTCCCTCTACACACAGCCCTTCTGCCTTCAGGTCCCCCTGGTACCAGCCCGGGTCAGTATACTGCCCCTCCAGTTCCCCAAGGGTCTGATCAAACTTTAGGTGTTTTTTTTTTTTATTAAACATTATTCAAATGACCTACTTTGACATCTGTTTCCCAGTGGAAACACGATTAACGCAACAGTTCTGTAGCTGATGGCCAAGGCTGACGATAAACCCGGGTTCTCTGGCCAAATATCTAGACTCATTTCCACCCTACCTCACAGCAAGGTGAGATAGCAGGTGTCAGGTTAGCTGGAGGGCAGTTTTGGTTTACATTATCTTACTAACTCAAAGCAAAAGAGTACACGCCTTTTTGGAGGGGGAGGTAGGATTCTGTGTTCCTGGTCTGATACCTGGGAATGTTTTATAGAGAAGTGTAGGGTGACACAATATGAAATAGAGAACTGATGAAAACAAACAGGTAGGATACAATGTTTGGTATGCAGGTGGATTTCATTTTTTCGGAGATCTGTTTCTCTGTTAATGTGTGGGCAATGTTGGTAAAAAATGAAAATTATTATACTATTTGCCCCAGTAATATATATTTTAGGGAGTATCTTAAAGAAATAATTCAATACAAGAAAGAAACCTACACATTTCACATAATATAGCAAAAAGTAAAATAAAAATAGCCTGAATGTCTACAAATAAAAATAGTTGGAAGCAAAAGTATATCCACTGATTGGAATGTTATGTAATACTTTCAGAAACATTATGAAGACCATGCTGATGTGACCTTTTTATGTCATTTAATAAAGAAAATACTCTAGAAACAGCAGAGCACTCTGAAATTTACTGCCTGGGTTAAAACATGAGCATCCTTGCATCCGCAGTTTGCTAATTTGAGCCTCTGTTTCTTCAATTATAAAACAGGGATAAAGATGGTATCCAATAGATTTATTGTGGAAATTAAATAAGTGAAATCGAATAAGTTTCCTAGAAATGTAGCTAGCAACACTAAATACTCACTACATCAGATCTGATTTTTGTTATTCTTAGTAGCAAAAGAAATAGAAAGTTATGCCTGTGCTTTGCTAACCCCCACGTCAACGAACAAACATCTAGGAATTTGGCACATGTAAAATAATATGTAAAATAATCAGTTTTGGGTAGAAAGTGGGTAATTTCAGGTTTCATATATTTTTAGTAATCTTATTTTTACACTAAACACATACATGTATTAATCATTGGACCTCATTTTCTACAGACTTAATTTTCATTAGAAAGAAGCTGTCTAAGAAGTTAATAGTTGATAAAGCTGATAATTTGTCAACCTCAATACTTTATGTGTTTATCCAAGAACCAAGTCTCTCAGTATCTGCTAGTATCAATCAAAAGAGCAGTCTGAGAATATAAATGTGACGTTTAGGGAAAAGTGGAGGAAATTTTCTGGAGGGAGGAATTTGGAGGAAACAAAAGACCACTTAAGAATAACCACGTAAATTATTGTTGCAAAAAGATAATTATTTTTGCCCCCAACTCCCAATGTAAATCTCAAAGACAAACAAATGCTATTTTTCCTTTCTGGTCAGAATTTCCTCTCTGATCATAATTTTTTCATCTCTAAAATCAACTTACAACACTGTTTTGAGCTTTAAATCAACAAAGCCAGTGATTGCTCTGTGAAAATAACTTCCTGGTCTTCGGGTGGTGGTGTATGCTTGTTTTAATAATCTGCAGAAGTAGATCTCCTTTTAAGAATTCACAAATGCTTACTTGGAAGAAGTAAGCAAATATACTACTGAGTAAATGAAAAAGATATCCCTACATTTCCTGAAAATGAAAGTTCTGGAGCTGAATAGGAAAATTGCTGGTTTGGTAGTTATAGATGACTGTTATTGATGAAATCTCTAATTTTCTGTCAATCCAACTTAAAGTTTTACTCTTAAGACTTTTCTGTCTTTAGATTCCTCTTTCTAAAGGGGTATGAACTGCTTTTATACATAACACTTTTGACATCAAATGTGAGAGATTTTCCCACACCAATAGCCAATTCTCCAAGTCTCCAGATACCTGGTGGGTATCCTACAATTCAATTCACTCTGACACAGATGCCCAGAATTAGCACACACCACATGTTAAAGGGCCCGGGGCCACGGACCACGCTCAGTCAGAAGGCATTGCAAGTCCCAGGTTGCCACCACACTTATAATCAACCAGGTATAAATTAGGGGTTTCCAGGACCCCTTCCTCAGTTTCAATAATTCACTAGAATGACTCACAGAACTTGGGGGAACATTTAAATTTGCTGATTCATTATAATGGATACAAATGAATAGTCAAAAGAGTAGGTACCAAAGGAGGGAGGAAGATGGCGGACTAGGTAAAAGCAAGGTTCTTTTCCTCCCAGGTCTGCATTGAAATTACAACGAAATTATAAAATAATCAACATGGAGAATCACCTGAAGTCCAGCTGATTGTTATACCTACGTCTGATAATATAAAGGAGCCACATTGAAGCCAGTAGGAGGGGCAAAGTCACAAATTGGGCTGGACCTGCACCCGTGGACGGTAGAGGATCACCGGGAGGAACAGCGAGGCTGCAGAGGCTTTCTTGAAGGAGAGGGGGTTCCTGGCCTCATTTGGGTGCTCCCCAGTCCAGAGTCCCAGCCCAGGGAAGAGAAGATTTCAATCACCCACTGTAAAAACCAGAGGGGATTCCAGCTGTCTCGGTGAGAAGGAAGGAGACTGAAACCCTAGATGCCCCTTTGAAGGGCCCTTGCATAGGCTTTCTGACCTGCGGACACTCACCCGGCGGTGGGTCAGAGGCTGTTCTGCAGGTTTAGGGTACTGAAGCTTGGGGTGTGCCATCCTAGCAGCTGGAAGAATATGCGAGGAGCAGGGGGCAGATGCAACATAGCTTTATTCAGGCATAGCAAGACACAGCAAGGCACAGGCACAGCTCCAGTTCCCCAGCCTGCACAGGCGGGCTGTTCTTATAACAAGGTGCACAATAGTGGCTTAAGGACAGGTACTATAATCAATCACAATTACAGGTTGTATAGGACACTATATAGGGCCACCTGGGATGCTGTAGCTAAGGTTGCCCAGAAACTTCACGGCTTTCTGGGAGGGAGCCTGACTGCACCCATTTTGTTTATTAATCCCGTCACCCAACACTCCACCCCTTCAGAATTCCTCCTTTATCTAGCTGTGGGTTTTGTTGATAACCATGATGATAGGGCGGACCCTAGTACCCACATCCCACAGCAACAATATAGGGAGAAATAGCTTGTCACTAAGACACATGCCCCTACCCCAAGGACAGCAAGGACTCATTACCATGTAGAGGAGAGATTGGCTCACCACTCCTGTAGGGGGTCACCAGTTAGTTGTTGGATGGCCTGTATCTTTTGGTTTAGCCCTCCTAAGGCTTGGTAATAGTTTTCTTATTGTCTGGGATGTATACACGGCATTGGGTGTAGAGGATCGCACAAGTTCCTTCTTGAGCTGCCGTTAAGATGTCTAAAGCCATCCAGTTCTGCAGCACCACCTTTCTTATTCGGTTTACTTCGTCGGTGAGCAGACTCAAGGCAGTATGGGTCTGATTCAGAGCCCGAGCTGTGTGGGTGGCCAAAGCAGTGACTTGTGTTTCAACTACAATGTCACCTGCAGCAGGTAGAAAAATGGCCAAGGGATAAAACCACCAAGGTGTTTGTTTCATGCAAGTATGGTGGGCCGTTTGGGCAAAGTCTTCTATACTTGGGCAGGGAGATATGGCCATCCCCAAACATCCAGTCCACCTGGCTGGTACATATGGCCACCCATGGTTCCCACACACGCATAGACTACTGGGGGATAGGGGAAAAGTGGAGACCAGCCCCTGATGTTTCAATCCCATCCACCAGTGTGTTGGGGAAGTAACAACTGTTACATAGCACACAACCACCGAGGCACCGTGCCCAGAGGGCGGGCACCATTTGGCCTCTAAATACAATAGGGGACCATTCTCTTTATCTCTACTCCCTCACTCATTAACCAGTTCCACCCAGTGTACATAGAATACCCCAGCTATGGCTGGCTGTGGTTGTGTCAATTCTTCATCATGCTATCCACTTATTGTCAAGCATCCTTCCATCCAGGGGCTACAGGACCTCACTCAGGGCATCCCATGCTGTTTGGTTGGCAGCATATATACACCAGGGCAATTCCGCAGAAGCACTGGAAGGGAAGTCTGTGCACACCCTGCAGTCAGAGATATTGGCGACTGTGGTGTAGGTGTGTGCCCAATCCACCACAGTATTGGCACACACTTGCCTAAAGGCAGAAGAAGAGAGAAGAGAGTGGAATCAGGAGCGGTAAGTCTCTTCCTGTTGGCAAAATACAGGCCAACGTCTTATCCTTGGAGAGGACAGTAGCCACCACAGGTGGCCACCCAGGTGGTGGTACCATACTGTCTCCCTTTGTTTCTGCATCTGGCTGGGACACATGTCAGAGTACCGGAGAGCTCATTATAGGCCAGAGAGAGAGAACAAATGTGACCTTTAGAATGCTTTCAAGTTGTTCATTTCCAAAAGTTCCCAGGTACTTGACAATCACTTTTGATGGCCAGCTGGCTGTCACCCAGGTTGTGACTGTCAAGTTAGCCGACAAGCCTTTTCCCCAGGGAGCAATCAGACCAAGCCACCGACAGTGTGGGGCTTGTATCTTCCATGGCCAAGACGATTGTCTTGTCTCCTCTGCTTGCAGGCAGGTGGGAAAAGGCAGAAACTCATGCTTAGGTTTTAACAATACCTCAGATGTGGTAATCTGTAATTGGATGGGTGCTGCAAACCGGTGCAGCAGAGCTTCTACTGGGGCTGGTCCTCCGGCCCGAAGTTTCTTGTTCAGACTCCTTATCACTTCCTATAACCGAGTGGTCCATGCCCTCAAACCCAGTGGGGTAGTAGAGACCCACAAGTGTCTCTTCAACAACCCATTATAATGTTCAATCATTCCTGTAGCCTGGGGATTGTAAGGAGTATGAGAATGCCAGTGGATATCCATCCATTTGGCCCAGGCTTGGACTTCATGTCCTATAAAATGGGTGTCCCTATCACTTTCAATGACTAGAGGTCTACCATCAAAGGCACGCAAGTGTGTCAGCTCTGTAATAGTGTGCCTCTGGTCAGCGGCCGCAAAATGCCAGACTAAAAGCAATCCAGTAGCGGTGTCAATAGCAGTGAGTACATACACTGCACCCTGGGCCTTTGGCAATGGCCCAATGTAATCTACTTACCATCATGTCAGAAGGGGATACCCTCTGGGCACTTGCCCAAACTCCTGTTGACATTGTCGGGGATTTGGAGGGTCCTATGCACAGATGCGGCAGCATTCACAAGAATCCTGTACCTGAGCCCACGTAATCGATATGTCCCATTGTTTTCTCACAGATCACATGGTCTTAGCTCCCTCATATTACAACCATCGATGCAAACAGTGGGCTACATTTGTAGCGGGGGGCCCTTCTAGCCACCTCACTTTGGCTAGAGCATCTGTTTCATCATTCCCTAGAGACACTAGTGTGGCATGTCCAGTGACGTGATAGATAGTAACATCTCTGTCTTGACCTAAGTCCCATAAGTCTTGCCATGTGGTTTGTCCCCACAGGGGTCAGTGTCCTATCATCCACTGTTGCCACTTCTGAATGGAGAGCCACAGAGGTAGGCCCTTAAAGACAGTCTAGCTGTCTGTGCAGATTGTCAGAGGGCCATCTTCATGCGTTATCACCATTCATATGGCCCTAAGTTCTGCTCATTGGCTGCTTTACCCTGCACTCCTATAGATATCCACCTTGTAGTGGACCCTTGACTTGAGCTGTCAGTATACCAAGCATTGTCTGGGACAGGGGGCTTCTCCTCTTTAAATGGAGATAGCTCAATGTCTATAGGCTCTTGTTGTGGTATCTCTGTACCAGTCATAAACTCTATGGGTCCTAAGACCTGTTGCAGTTCAGTTGTTGGTGGGCTGGTTGCTAACACACTTCTCTGCTCTAAGTTTGCACCCCATTTGGTTTGGGTTGGTATCTGTGCTACTCCAGTCTTGGGGGAACTGATCCAAGTATAGATCCACCCTTATATGGGGTATGTGGTATTTATTACCACCTTGGCAGTCCCAGTGATGGCTTCTGTCTCCTGTAGGGCCATATAGGCAGCAGCTAATTGCTTCTCTATCAGTGAGTACCTGCTCTCTGGTCTCTTACAGAGCTGAGACCAAAACCCAATAGGTACTTGGCTCTGCTCGGAGCGCTGCCAGAAGCCCCAGCCATAGCCCTCCTGGGTCACGTGTACATCCAATTCAAATGGCCATCCAAGGTCAATGACTCTCAGAGCCTGCGCCTGCTGTACAACTCTTTTGGTTCCCAAAAAGGCCTTTTTCATTCCAATCTCACATAGCTCCCTTTTTCACTAAGGCGTAAAGGGGTGGGCCATTTGCACCAAATGGAGTATGAAGGTCCTCCAATTCCCTAGCAAGCCCACATAACTCTGTAGTTCTTTTACTGTTGTCAGGTGTGGAAAGGCCTGGATTTTATCAATCACTGCCTCAGGAATAACTTTCATCTTACCCGACTAGATAACACCCAAGAATTTGACAGATAAGCCAGGGCCCTGTATCTTGGCATCATTCATGGCTCAGGCACATGTTTTCAAGTGTCACCCTAGTGCCGGGGTGGCTTGCTCTAAATCTGAAAGGGAAGCAGAGGTTAACATGATATCATCAATATAATGGAACAACACGACAGGCAGCAGACAATGCTATTCAGCCAAGTGCTTTGCACCAAACTATGACAGATGGTTGGGTTATGCAGGTATTCCTGGAGCAGCACCAGGAATGTCCATTGTCATCCTTCCCACGTGAAAGCAAATTGCTTCTGACTGGTAGGAGCCAAGTCAATGGAGAAAAAGGCGTTAGCCAATTCCACTACATAGTGGCATGTTCCCAGTCGTACTGTTAATCTGTCCATGAGTTCATGGATGGAGGGCACTGCAGCATGCAGTGGTAACATTATTTTGTTCAGTTCATGATAGTCAACAGTCATTCTCCAAGTCCCATCAGGCTTCCAGATAGGCCACAGCGGGGCATTGAAAGGGCATACTATCTGTGCCTTTTCTAATTCCTGAATAGTAGTCCTAATCTTTACATGGCCTCCTGGTAGGCAATATTGCTTGACATTCATCACACTCCATAGGGTCAGCACTTCTTGGTCTTGCTGAGATGTGGGACTTCTGTGGGAACATGCAAACCGTTACCAAAGTTGCGGCAAGACTGAGGCTGTATTAACCCTGCCTGACCCTACGCACAAATTTCCCCAGGCGGCCCATTGACAGAGAACTGCCACAGCCCTTCCCATTCCCCCTGGATCTCCCAATTCACACAACAAACTTTGGCTAGCACAGGGAGGGCACTACATGGAAATTAGTTGCAATAGTGTGTCCAGGGGGCCCAGGGGTCTGTGAGATCACCCCAGACTGCAGTTGGTCTCACTGTGATCTGTGACTACAGGGGGAATGCCCAGGCACAGAATATGCAGCAAAACTGAGGCTGTACTGGCCTGATGGCACTTGTCTCCCTGAAATACCACTTCACCCAAGCCACAAAGTGCCTGCAGCCCATTGACAGGCAGTTCCCATGCCATGCTTGGCTCTGGGATTGTGCAGCCTGCACAGGTGATAGACCTTGGCCAGGGCAGTAAGTGCATTTCAGGGAAAACAGTGTGGGCAGACCACTGCTGCCTGTACGAGCTGCAGTATCTCTTGAAGGGATTGCAGGGGTCTGTATTGGCTTGATGGCTCTTGACTCCTTGAGCTCCTGCCCCATCCAATACACAAAGTGCCCACCACACGTTGATGGGTTGCTTGCCTTCATTTCATTTAGCTTATTTTCTGAAGTTTCCTCCTGTTGTTTCATTTATGGTATGTTTCTTTGTTTTCTCATTGTATTCGCCTCTCTGTGTCCATTTCTATGTGTCAGGAATATTTGTTTCATCTGTCAGCCTCAGCCAAATGGCCTAATGTGGAAGGTGTCCTGTGTGGCCCAGTGGTGCACTCTCCCTGATCCCTATGTCAGGGGCTCTGGACGTGATCTTTTTGTGGATTGTGCATGATCTTCTGTTTTTGCCCAGCTATTCTTGTTTGTAGATCAGTGGATGGGATTAACACTCAGGCTGACTAATTGTGGAAATTGGCTGCACCCATAGGGTAAGAGTTGCTGTGTGGGGGCTGACTCCACTGAGTGGAATTTGTCCTAACAGGCTTGTGTACTTGTCGCAACCACACTTTGTGTTTATTGCTAATGGGGTTAGTCAGGAGTTGCTCTGTTGTGGTCTGGTGCCAGCCTCTGGATGCGTTCGTTTTGTAGCCCCTTGCTTGTGACTCCCTCATAGGCCAAGGTCAGCTGCTGCTTTTGGTTGCTCAGAGATACCCAGTGAGAACTACAACGTGATCCACAGATGGTTGTTGCCTATGTTGGATCTATAGGTAAGTGGAAGAGGCAGCAGTCAGTTATCCCCTGTTTCTGACCTATGGCAGTTTAGCAGAGGGACCAGTGCTCATTCTGGTCTGATACTACCTGTCAGTTGCTCCTAAGTCTCTGAAACTGGAAGAGCCTCTGGATAATATGCATATTCGGTGGTGCAGGAACCCCGAGGGTCTCCTGGATCTATTAGTAAATTTTCCCTCGCCACTGCAGTGTTAGTTTACATGCCAATGCTGTCTCTGTGGCTCTTGTACAAATGTCCAATCATTGCAAGGTCATCTGCTGCCCACCTTGTGCCTGAATGCACCACCTCAAGGCAGAGGCAGCTGCCTATCAGGTACTCCTATGATGCAGATATTTTTACTCTTCATGTTGTCCCAGAGGTCTCTTAAACTATCTTAATTTTTAAAAAAATTCTCTTTTCTTTTTGTTGTTCTGATTGGGGATATTCTGCTACCTTGTCTTCCAATTTGCTTATTCGATCTTCTGCTTTGTCCAATCTACTGTTGAATCCTTCTAGTGTATTTATTTTGGTTATTGTATTCTTCATTTCTGTCTGGTTCTTTTTTATGGTTTCTATGTCCTTTATCATGCTTACTATTTCTCTCTTGATGTTCTCATTGCTTTCATCTTTATGACCATTATTTTGAACTGTCTCAACAAACTTATGGGAAGAGAGAGAGCAAGGGATTAAGAATCTGTTAGAAGAAATAATGACAGAAAATTTTCCTACCCTGGCAAAGGAATTAGACATACAAGTTCAAGAAGCACAAAGAGTTCCAAAAAAGAGAAATTCAAACAGACCTACACCAAGACACACCATATTTGAGATGTCAAAGTTCAAAGATAAAGAGAGAATCTTAAAAGCCACGAGAGAAACACAGCTGGTTACTTACAAGGGTACCACCATAAGAATGGCTGCTAATTTTTCAATGGAAACTTTGCAAGCCAGAAGGTGTAGCAGCCTGACCCTGCCTAACCATTTCCTGCTCGAACGAGTTAGTTCCTGACTACACTCCCCACCCTTCCCCAGGACTCTCCAGCTGAAGCAGCAGTCCAAAAACCCACTTAAACAATTAAGCCAGTTTCCTTATAGTTTGGCAGCCAATCGATGTTCTCCTTATGTTCTCCTTCCTTATCTGGAATATCCATAGCTAGGTAGGAATGTAGAAGTACAAGATTGTATAAAACCGCCCACCATGTTACAATCGGGGCTCAGCATTTGGATAAGAATCCGCTGAGCCAGTGCCAGCATCAATAAATGCTGCTTCCTGCTTATAGCCTTGGTGTCCTACTGCTCCGTTCAAGAATCCTGCAACAAAAGGACTATGAAGAAATATTCAAAGTTATGAAAAACAAGAATCTACAACCATGAATACTCTACCCAGCAAGGATTTCAATTAAAATGGAAGGTGAGATGAAGAGCAACTCTGACAGGAAAAAGCTTTTTTTACTTCTGTAAAAAGAGAAGGGAGTAACAAAAGAAAATAGAAATAAAAAAATACAAATAATAAACTGGCAGTAACTAAGTATCTATCAGTAATCACTTTCTTTCCCCCCCCTTTTTAATTTCCCCCTACCCTCACTTCCACCTCTGACCTACGATGTTGCCATCTCCCCTTAAGACATGGATCTCTGAAGATGGGGCATTTCCTCCCACACACTCGCGGCACGTGCCAGGGGCCTGGTCTGTGGCTCCACCTGGGGCGCAAACCCAGGACCTTCTGCATGTAAAGCAGATGTGCTAATTACTAGATTATGGAGCCATCCCCAGTAATCACTTTCAATGTAAATGGGTTAAATGTTCCAATCAAAAGACATAGGGTAAATGAAAGGATAAGAAAACAATATCCATGCATATGTTGTCTACAAGAACCCATTTCAGATCAAATGACACTCACAGACTGAAAGTAAAGGGATGGAAAAAGATATTTCATGCAAATGGAAATGAAAAAAAAAACTGGGGTAGCAATACCTATATCAGACAAAATAGGCTTTAAAACAAAGTCTATAATAAGAGACAGAAAAGGGCATTACTTAATGATAAAGGATCAATAAATCAGGAGGACATAACCCTAGTAAACATATATGCATCCAACATAGGAGCACCTCCGTGCATAAAGCAATTATTGACTAACATAAAAGGAGAAATTAATAATAATACACTCATAGTAAGAGATTTTAACACCCCATTGACACCAATGGACAGATCTTCCAGGCAAAGAATCAACAAGGAAACAATGGGCCTAAAAGACACACTAGAACAGATGGATTTAATAGATATTTTCAGAGAATTTTATACCAAAGCAGAAAAATATACATTCTTCTCAAGTGCACATGGAATATTTTCTAGGATAGACCACATGTTAGGACATAAGACAAGTCTCAATAAATTTAAGAAGATTGAAATCATATCAACTGTCTTCTCTGATCACAATGGTATGAAACTAGAAATCAACTAAAAAAAAAAAAAAACCCAGAAAGTACACAAACACATGGAGGCTAAATAACACACTTCTAAATAATGAATAGGATATTAATGAGATCAAGGAAGAAATCAAAAGAAACCTAGAGACAAATGAAAATGAAAACTCGACTCAACATCTATGGAACACAGCAAAAGCAGTCCTAAGAGGGACATTCATAGCAATATAGGCCTACCTCAAGAAACAAGAAAAAGCTCAAATAAACAATTTAACCTTACACTTAAAAGAACTAGAAAAACAACAGGAAACAAAGCCCAAAGTGAATAGAAGGAAATAATAAATAATAAAGAAATGATAAAGAGCAGAGAGAAAATAAATGAAATAGAGTCTAGAAAAACAATACAGAAGATTAATGAAACCAAGAGCTTATTCTTTGAAAAGATAAACAAAATTGACAGACCCTTAGCCAGATTCATCAAGGAAAAAAGAGAGAGGACTCAAATCAATAAAATCAGAAATGAAAGAGGAGAAATAACTATGGACTCCACAGAAATACTAAGGATCATAAGAAAATACTACAAATTGATCATTTGAAAATATAACAAATTGGACAATCTGGAGGAAATGGACACATTCCCAGAAACATACAATCTCCCAAGACTGAGTCAAAAAGAAACAGAAAATCTGAACCAAATGATTACCACCAATGAAATAGAATCAGTAATGAAAAATTTCCCCAAATTCAAAAGTCCTGGACCAGATGGCTTCATAGACGAATTTTACCAAATATTCAAAGAATTAACACCTATTCTTCTCAAATTATTCCAAAAAGTTCAAGAAGAGAGAAGTCTCTCTAACTCCTTTTATGAGGTCACCATTACCTTGATTCTAAAACCAGACAAAGACATTACAAAAAAAGAAAACTATAGGCCAATATTTCTAACGAACATTGATGCAAAAATCTTCAACAAAATATTAGCAAACCAAATTCAGAAATACATTAAAAATGTCATACACCATGATCAAGTTGGATTTTTTCCTGGGATGCAAGGTTGGTACAATATCCTCAAATCAATTAGTGTGATACACCACATTAACAAATAATAACAAAGATAAAAACCATATGATCATATCATAGATGCATAAAAAGTGTTTGAAAAAATTCGGCATCCATTTAGCTTAAAAACTCTCAGCAAAATGGGAATAGAAGGACCTTACCTCAACATAATAAAAGCCATATATGACAAAACCACAGCTAACATCATATTTAATGGAGAAAAGCTAACAGCATTTTCCTTAAGATCAGGAACAAGACAAGGATGCCCATTTTCACCACTCCTCTTCAACGTTGTATTGGAAGTCAGCCACAACAATAAGACAAGAAAGAGAAATAAAAAGCATCTGAATTGGAAAGGAAGAAGCAAAACTCTTGTTATTTGCTGATGATATGATACCTATATAGAGAGAACCCTAAAGATTCCACCAAAAAACTGTTAGAACAGATCAATGAATTCAGTTAAATAGCAGGTAACAAAATAAATATTCAGAAGTCAGTGGCATTTTTATGCACAAATAATGAACTTTCAGAAAGAGAAATTAAGAAAACAATCTCATTTACAATTGCATCGAAAACTATTAAATACCTGGGAATCAAATTAACCAAGAAGATAAAAGACTTGTATTCAGAAACTTATAAGTCATTGAAAAAAGAAATTGAAGAAGATACAAATAAATGGAAGCATATACCATGTTCATGGGTAAGAAGAATCAACATCGTTAAAATGACTATGCTACCCAAAGCAATCTATAGATTCAATGCAATCCCTATCAAAATACCAATGGCATTTTTCAGAGAGCTAGAATGAATAATCCTAAAATTTATGTGGAGCCACAAAAACCCCTGAATAGCCATGGCAATCTTGAGAAAGAACAAAGTTGGAGGTATAACACTACCTGATATCAAACTATACTACAGGTCTACAGTAATTAAAACAGCATGTTACTGGCATAAAAATAGATACATTGATCAATGGAACAGAATAGAGAGCCTAGAAATAAATCCATGCCTACATGCTCATTTAATATATGATAAAGGAGGTAGGAATATATAATGTGGTAAAGACAGTCTCTTCAATAAGTGGTGTTGGGAAAATTGGACAGATACATGCAAAAAAAAAAAAAGAAAAAGAAAAAGAAACTGGACCACTTCTTACACCATATACAAGAATAGACTCAAAATAGATTAAAGACTTAAGTATAAGACTTGAAATCATAAAACTTCTAGAAGAAAACATAGGCAGTAAACTCTCTGATATTACTAACAGTAATTTCTTTTCAGAAATATCTCCCCAGGCAAGAGAAACAAAAGAAAAAATAAATAAATGAGACTACATCAAACTAAAAAGTTTTTGCACAGCAAAGGAAACCATCAACAAAACAAAAAGACAACTGACTGATTCAGAGAAGTTATTCGTTAATGATACATCTAATAAGAGATTAATATCCAAAATATATAAAGAACTCATACAATTCAACAATAATTAAAACAAACAATCCAATTAAAAAATGGGCAAAAGACCAACAGATCTTCTCCAGAGAGGAAATACAGATGGCCAATAGATATATGAAAAGATGCTCAAGGTCACTAATAATCAGAGGAATGCACATTAAAACCACATTGAGATATCACCTCATATGTGTCAGAATGGCTATCATCAATAAATCAAAGAACAACAAATGCTGGCAAGGATGTGGAGAAAAGGGAACCCTTATACACTGTTGGTGAGGTTTCTCAAAAAATTAATAGATATACTTTTTGACACAGCAATTGCAGTTCTGGGTATTTATCCAAGGAAAACCAAAACAATAATTCATAAAAATCTATGCACCCCAATATTCATGGCGGCACAATTTACAAAAGTCAAGATACGGAAGTAACCTAAATGCCCATCAACAGATAATTAGATAAAGAAGTTATGATTCATAGATACAATGGAATATTACTCAGACATTAAAAAAAAATGAAATCCTACCATTTGCAATGACATAGATGGACCTAGAGGTTATTATGATGAGTGAAATGTCAGACAGAAAGATAAATATCATATGATTTCACTTATATGCGGAATCTAAGGAACAAAACGAACAAACTAATCAAAAACAGACTCACAAATGTAGTGGACAATTTGGTGACAGACAGAGGGGGAGGGGAATTTGGGGGATGGGAGAATGGGGTGAATGGTTAAAGAAGTACAAATCTGTAGTTGATAGAAGGTCATGGAGCTGAGGAACAAGGCATAAGGAATGTAGTTAGCATTAATATATTGGCTAGGTGGAAAACCAGAGGAGAGAAGGAACAATTAGGGGGATCATTTTATAAACTATATAAATGTCTAACTGATGTACTATATACTTGAAACTAATTAAAATTAAACAACAAAAAAGAAGAGGTACCTGGCTGGGGTGAGGGCTGGAAGGGTCGCTAGTGCAGGAACTTCTGTCCCTCTAGAATTTGAGGCATAACACAATCCCAGCCTGGAAGCTCTTCAAACACCATAATTTAGGAGGTTTATGGAGGTTTCATTAATTAGGTGCGATTGACTAAATCACTGGCCACTGGTGGTTGAACTCAACCTCTGGTCCCTCTCCCCTCCCCAAAAGTCAGGGTGAAGCTGAAAGTCCCAACCTTCTCATCACCTGGTTGGCTTCCTAGCTAACCAGCCCCCATCCCAAAGCTCTCCAGGGGCCCCACTTTGATTTACTCCCTTGGCATTAACCAGGTTGAAGTAGGCTTGTTATGAATAATAAAGACACTCCTCTCATCCATATCACTCAACAAAAGCCAAGGGTCCTAGGAGCCTGTGCCTGGAACCAGACACAAAGACCAAATACACATATTTTCATTGTATTACAAATGGTTATAGGCAAAATGACAAATGTGTCTATGGATAGATAAATCAAGACTTAGATCTCAGAGTAAACCTTAATATCTTTGTAATAACCAATCTTTATGAGGTTAATAATATTTACCTCCCTAGTCATTACAAATATTGGAAGAAAATGTAAAAGACTTCATATAGATTAGGCACCTTCAATGCCAGTTATTATTATGAAAAATTAAGAAAATAATATAACAGTTAACATAACTAGCATATATTACATAACAATATGAACAACTAACAAACTATATGATTATTCATAAAAAATGAAATGAGAAAATACTTTCTCTTTGCCTTGGCCTGAAAATAGTGTGTGAGCACATTCATTTTAATCTAGGAGGAGGCAAGAGAACTAAATGTTAAGTCAGCTACATTCAGAAACTGTAACATGCTGACCAGCCCTATAGCCAGGCCAGGAGGACACCTACAGAACAAAGATTTCTGCTGGATTACGAACAACCCATTCCCCACACCTGTGAAGGGGAAACAGGAAAACAGAGTCTTTAAGTGGCGCCCTACCCAAATAAAATCATTCATTCCCTATGGCTAAAACCACTGGTGTGTGTGGGGGGGGCTGATGGGGAGATTTATGGATTAAAGGCTGGGAACTGCCAGCAGGCCTTTCACGCTACATATTCTTACCTTTTCACACTACATACTCTTCCCCTTCCTCACTGTATGTCAATATCAAAGGAAGTAGGAACTATAGAATGACATAAACTGAATTCCCTGAACACTCAGGGTCCTTCTCAGTGCCTTCACTCTGTCTCTCTCGCTGTCCTCATCTCTCTATTATCTCTGTCCCTCTGAGTTCCTCTCAAGGTCCCTCTCACCCTCTGCCTCTGAGAGGAGACCACACTCTGTCTGTGGGGTGTTACCCCTTCTCCAATAAATTCTCCTTTTGACTCTAACTTTGGCCTTTGTGTTGATTCTTTCCACACTCTCTGCCAAAGGACACTCTTCTTTTCTCTGTGCAGGGCTTGGTCCCTCTCCCCCAACTCGGGGAAATTTGCCCATCTTGCATCACTAAGACACAACAGCCAGGAGGACACACTAGGTGGGCCCCAGCCAGTGGGAGATATAAAACTGGGCCTTCCCCCCATAACTAATGGTTTTCTGTGGTTTCCAGAGGTTGACCTGGAGTTTGGGACGATGCTTGTGGTGACACTGACATCCAGGAAGGAGAGGTGGGAGAGAAAGAAACACTCAGGGATATGGAGGAATGAGCTCAGAATGGCTGTGCTACTGTCCAAAACTGACATGGGAGGGCGACAATGTGGGTGGGTTCCAGCGGGGGCTGTGCAGAGAGGCCGGGCAGGACAAAAGTGGCAACAGCGGTGACACTGCCAAGGCAACGCCCATGTGGCTGGGGGCAGGGGAGAGGCCGCAAGTGAGTAGGGGAGCAGAACACCAGCTGTGCAGGAGCTCTGCCAGTCAGTCTATTGTCAGCGCAAAGCGAGCACAATCCAAGCCCACTCCTCCCCTGATGCACATCACCTCCCTGCAGGCTTATGTGCAGGCTGTGCTGAAAGCCACGGGAGGGTACCTGGCCTCGGGGGAAATGGATACCATGTACACTTCTTGGCACTGATCTTTTATTTGAAATAGTATTAGCAGTAGCAACTACTTGAATCAACCTGACATCTAGAGATGTGGCTTTGCTGGGTGGAGGAGGACACTTCAAGTGCTGGAAGGCGCTCGCCTGAAAACCTGTGGCTTCATAGTGAGTCGCTAGGCGGGGTCATCTGACAGGTGGAGTCACCCAGCATGGAGTCACCTGATACACCTCTGGCATCCGAGATTAGGAAGTTTTTGCTTTGTTACTGAATATATCCAGATTCTTATGACTCCTCGCCACCTCTGCTGCCATTGTTGCGGGATTCTCCAACGGAGAGACAGGACACCAAAGCTATAAGCAGGGAGCAGCGTTATCGATGCCGGCACCAGCTCAGTGGATTCTGATCCAAAGGCTGAGCTCCAGTTGTAATATAACAGGCAGTTTTATACAGTCTTGTCATTTCTACACAGCTACAGATATAAGAAAGAACATTGATTGGTTGGCAAGCTATGAGAAAACTGTTGTTAGCAGGAGAGTTCTTGTGGTGGTGGGAGGGCAGTCAGAACGAACTCATTCAAGCAGGAAATGGCCATGCAGGGTCAGGCTGCCACACCATCTTCTACCACCTGAATTATTGATTGGATGGATACTTAACTTGCCTCCCTGCTTCACCTTTACTTCCTGCAGAGTATTCAACAAAGCAGCCTGAAGATACATTAGGATATAATATGGTCAAATCCGTCCACTGCTCAGCCTCCACATCGTCGTGGTACAAGTCTTTTTCCCAAGACATCCACACACTCACTTTTAAAAAAAATCTCTTTCAGGTTATTTTTCAAAAGACATCTTTCATTGAGCACCCCTTCCTCTGCTCCACTGTGTTATTTGGCTTGAAAACCCTCCCAGCTCCCTGCTCCCCTTTCCTGCTTTATTTTTATTCACAGTACTTATCACCACTGAACAAATATGCCGTTGTAACTATGTTTGCTATGTGTCTCATTCTACTAGATCATCATTTCCATGGAGCCAGGGCTTTCTGGCTATTTTGTTTGCTTCTGGGTCCCCAGTGCCTAGTACACAGAACCCCCTTACTCAGTCTCCACTAAGTGAGTATACTGTGATTAGGTCACCAGGATAGCATGTGGTCCTGGAGAGGCAGGATGAGAGCATTATAAAAGCACAGCTGAGGGACACACAGTGCAACTGTCAGTGTCATTCATAGGTGACCCAGATCAATCCTCCTCTTACAAAGGTGTAGGAAAAAACCCTGACCTGGCAGGGACAACGTGAGAAGCCAGAGCCTCCAGAGAGGAAAAAGGGGAATCTCAATCTGTCCCAGGCATTCCTGAGAAGTTCTGGGGCCCTTCTTTACAAAAATATTATTTTTTTCTTCTCTGTCTTTTAAAAGGAAGAATAAATTTATTATAATGAGAGTCCATCCAGATGTGAGGAACAGAACAGTTGTAAACTCAGCTGTCAACACTTTTAAAATCCTAGGGAGTGAAATTCATCCATCTCTGTAGCTGGAAGTTGACCAAGTAAAATAAACATGAACACGTGTGCATTTACAGTGTTTTACAACACGCAGTGCTTCCATCTTGTACATGTAGAAATGGGCTCAGACAGTTTCTGTGCAGATGCACCAGCTTCCCTAAGTGAGGGCTGAGGCAGCATCTGACTGCATGGGGGAGCCCGCAGCCCCCACTCTGAGTGAGCATCTGGAGATGGATTGCGACCCCTGCATTGGGGGGGTGGTGGAAATTTGGGGAACTGTAAGCACAGGCTGGCTTTGTATTACAGGTGTGGATGGGAGAGGTGAATGCGGACAGCTATGTGCACCTAAGTCAGGACACAATACAGTGGCTGCCCCCCGCCCCCGAGAGAGTCACCTTGGGTGAACTGATGAGGACTTGGAAAAATAAAGGCTGAACTGAGAACTACACCATGGGTGGCAGTGCCTCGTCTGCGCAGTTTGTTGATGCACATATGCAGAAAATATATGAATGTCACCAAGACCTGGGACTGTGAGTGAATCATGAGGTAATCATTTAGTAGAATTTTTGAGGAAATAGAGAACTCCGATAATCTAATCTGTTACAGAGATGTTCAGCGGCTTATACAAAGTCCAAGGGTGGCTGAGGCCAAGTGCTGGAATTGCACATGAAGTAGCCAGGGTCTCAGCACAAAAATAACTTTCTCGGTAAAAGAAGAGTTCTACTCAGCAAGAGAGTTACCCAAACGGTCAAAGTAAAAAAAAAAAAAAAAAAAAAAAAAAAATCATTCTCGAAAATGAGACTCCATCCCAAGTCCTGTGACATTATGTCCACGAAAGGTAGCAGCATAGTGACAGTACGGAATTGTTTTGAGTCCAAATTTTGCAAGACAATTATGCAGTCATAAGCTCTACCCCTGACTGTAGGCAACCTGCAAAAACTCCAAAAACCCCCAAAAGAGTAAATAGGATTATTGAAATGGATCACTACTTATCAACCTTAATTGGAATTACAGAAACTCGTGATCCCAGTTTATCTTAAGTACCTTGAAAAACAAACAAATAAACCCAAGAATGCACTTACTGATGGTAAGCTAGCAGCATCATCTCTCTGTACATAGGGTGCAAATATTTTGTTGTTAGTGTACAAGTTTTGAACATACTTGGTTAGATGTATTTCTAATTTTTCATAATACATGTAAATCGGATAATAATGCTATATGCCTTAAATTTATACAGTGATCTTTGCCAATTATTTTTCAATAAAACTAGAGAAAATATTCCTAAGTGTTGCATTTCTTCAGTGCTACTGTACATGGAATTGCTTTCTTTATTACCTCTCAGCTTGTTTATTGCTAGTATATGAAAATACAAATGAATTTTGTGTTTGCTTTAGTACCCTGTAGCTTAAGTGAATTTATCGATTAGCTTCAACAATTTTGTGGATTCTTCAGAATTGCATACATAAAACATGCCATCTGAAAATAGGTGGTTTTACTTCTCTTTTTGCATTTTGGAAATTTTCTAATTTCTTTTGCTTGACTAATTGCTCTAGCTAGAACTTCTAGCACAATATTGAATAGAAATAGTAAAATTGGACATCATTGTACTGTTCCTGGTTTTAGGGAGGAGGCTTTTAGGCTTTCACGACTGAGTGTATGATGTTAACTGTGGGGTTTTATTTATGGCTTTAACCATATTGAGAAAGTTTCTTTTTTGAATTACATTCATTGATTTTCATATGTTGACCCATCCATGCATTTCTGAGATAAATCTCTCTTGGTCTTGGTGTATAATCAAATTTTTAACATGCTGCTGGATTTGATTTGCTAGTATTTTGTTGAGGATATATGTGTGTGTGTGTGTGTATATGTATCTGTTCGTAAGAGTATATTGGTCTTTGATTCTCATTTCTTTGTTAATATCAGGCAGCTGCACACTTTTTTATGCACTATGAGATAACTATCACCTTACTGGATGGTGTTTCTCATTCTTCTAGTGAGGGATCCTAACTGCATGATTAATTTACTCTTCAATGTGTAGTGGAAAGAGGCTTGGAACAGCATCATCTCTAAAAATTCGACCTTCGAAATCAGTCTGACTGGGTTTGTGCATTACAGTCTCTTAACTTTACTTGTCCTCAATTTTTCATACATATTTTAAGAGGTATACAGATATTGTTCTAATACTTAAGCTCTAATAAGGTAAGGTCCGAATTACGATTACATTCCCTATCACCCCAAAACTGTATGCAGTGATGGCTGTGGTGTTGGCAGTATCCGGTAAGACACTGCCTCCCGCTCCTAACTCCTTGTTCTTCTTTCTTCATCAGCAAGTGAATAACTCTGGATCTAATCTGTTAATCAGGGTATAAAATGCTTTTCAGCTTTATTGAGGTATAATTGGCATATAGCATCACGTGAGTTTAAGTCATTCCAGCATGTGTTTTTTCCCAACATCACCAGCTGAGTACATGTCTCACAGTTCAGATACATTCTGATACCATCTATCTGGAGACAGTGTCAGATCCCACAGGCTGAGGGCTGAGTCCCACAGGACTGCTGCCCTTCCACAGGCGACACCAGCTGCATATCCAGGTTGTCACTTGTGATTCTGACTGACTAGATGAGAGGCTCTCACGATCCCATCTTTGGCTTCAGTTAATTGGCTTGAGCAGCTTATGGAGCTCAGAGAAACATTTTACTTACTAAACCACCAGTTTATTATAAAAGGATGTAATTCAGGAGCAGCCAGATGGAGGAGACACACAGGGCAAGGTATATGAGACGGGCGAGGGGCTTCTGTGCCCTCTGAGCCCACCACCCCTTGCACTTCCACATGGTCCCCAACCCTGAGGCTCTCTCTCTGGGCCCCATTTTTTTTGTAGGAGATTATGAAAGTTCCATTCCATAGGCATGATTGTTTGAATCATTAACAATTAAGACTGTCTCAATCTTCAGCCCCCTCCCCTTGTAGAGGTCCAAGGGTGAGACTAAAATCTCCAGCCCTCTAACACAGGGTTGCTCCCCCTGGCACTGCCTCCCCCTACCCCTATCCTGGGCTGTCCAGAAGCTATCTCATTAACATAACAGAGACATCTTGTCACAGTGCAGTTAGGGTTCCTCACTAGAAGAGCGAGAAGCGCCGTCCAATAAGGTGGTAGTTATCTCACAGTGCACATAAAAGTGTGCAGCTGTCTGATATTAACATCAAAGACCAATACACTTTTATGAATACATATGTGTGTGTGTGTGTGTGTGTGTGTGTGTGTGTGTGTGTATCTCCCCAGTAGAATACCTACAAACCAAATCCAGCAGCGTGTTAAAAATTAGATTATACACCAGGACCAACAAAAGGCTCTCCTATTTTAGGAAATGCCAAGGGTTTTAGGAGCCCTATGCCAGGAATAGGAACAGAGACCAACTGTGTACTTTTTATTATAAATCACAGCATCATGTTACAGAAGAGAAGGAGTTCGTCCACCCAGCGCAAGCAGTGCCAAACACTGAATGCCAAGAATGGCAGTGGAGAGAGATTGGCTATTTTATTGTGAATAGTGCTGCCCAGGAGAACGTTAAGCTAATGCTCAAAAGCCTGAACTCCTGTTGGTGTGTAGGCCACAGATTCTATGGGGCAGGTTAGGATTTGGGGTTGTGCTGGGAGCTGAGTGGTGGGAGGTGAGAGAAGGGTGATGAGTTGTGTCCTCAGGCCTGGAGGACACTTCTGAGGTCTGCTCTGGTGTCCCTCTGTCTGGGCTCATGGGGAAGCAGCTGTGGGTATTTCTAACTTAGGGCTCAGGATCTGGCACATAACTTAGGTCAAGACGTTTTCCTTAGCTTGCCAGATGTCCTGACCCTGTGACAATTAGTCAGGTCCAGGCCACTGTACTCTGCTGCCTCAGAAGTTGCTGGTTATCGGGAAAGACTGGGTCTCTGAGGGGTGTATTTATAGAGAGATGTGATTTCTAGCACTAGGGTTTAAAACTAAACTCAAAGCCACGAGGACTCTTGGTTGCAATCACAGGTGCATACGTGTTGATTCGATACACTTACCCACTGAAAACGATCACCACCGTCTTTCACACCTCCTCAAGTCACGTAATCATGATTTCTTTTGTGTGGTGAGGACATTTGCGGCTTTTAAGTGTGCATACAGGATTATAACTAGGGTCACTGTGAGAGCCTCTAAGCTTAGTCATCTTCTAACGGGTAGTTTCTACCCTGTGACCAACATCTTATTTCCTCCACTTCTAAGCCCTGATAACCATCATCCTACTCTGTGTTTTCCTGAGTTTAGCAGACAAATGATACAACCTATAAGTGATTCCACACATGTGATATCATACAGCATTTGTCTTTCTCTATCTGACTTATTTCGTTTAGCATAATACCTATACATTTCATCCATGTGGTCACAAATGTCAGGATTTCCTTCTTCTTTGTGGCTGAAAAATATTCCATTGCATGTACATATATATACCACATATATATACCATGTCTTTACTCTCAACTGTTGTCAGACACTCAGGCCGTTTCCACATTTTGGCTACTGTGAATAATGCTGCAATGAACACAGGGGTGCAGATGTCTCTGTGATTTTGTTGTTATTTCTTTTGGATAAATGACTCAAAGCAAGGTTGCTGGGTCACATGGAGGTTCTAGTTAGAGTTTTTTGATGACTTTTCTACTGTTCTCCATGGTGGCTGCACCCATTTACATTCCTGCCAGTAGTGCATGAGGGCTCCCTTTTCTCCACATCCTCGCCAGCACTTGTTATTTGTTGATTTATTGATGACAGCCATTCTGGCAGGTGTGAGGAAGTATCTCATGTGGTTTTGAGTTGAATTTCCAGGATGATTATTGATAGACCTTTTTATTTAGTTGTTGCTATTTGGATGTCTTCTTTGAACAAAAAAGTGTTTATTTGGGTCCTGTAACCATTTTAATAAAGAATAATTACAGTTAGCAGAGGGAAGTCATAAGTAGCACCCTAACCCCATAGGACTGGTATTCTTACAAGAAAAGAAAAAAACCAGGTCCCCTACCCTTAAGCACACACAGAGGGAGTAGTCAAGTGAGACATAACAGGAGGGCAGCTGTCTACAAGTCGGAGAGGCTGTACCAGAATCCAGCCCTGCTAACACCTTTATCTAGGACATCTGGCCTCCAGAATTGTAAGAAAACAAATTTCTGTTGTTTAGGTCCCCCAGTGTGTGGTATTCTGAGTTGGCAGCCTGAGCTGACTAAGACAGAAGGCTAATACAGATCCCAACTCTTCAGAAAGTAAGCGCTACTCTGACTGGGCTCTGCCAGCTCCTCAGGTCGCTGCCTTTCCACCCTACCCTCACTAAGCAGGTAGGACTGACCAGCAAGTCTTGCTGGCTGTGCCTTCAAAATGGGTTACAGTAGCTTGTCATCTTCCTGTCTCTGGGTTATAATAATCTCTCGCAGCTTACTCCTCTTCCTGTCTCTGCCGTAACGATTGTAGTAAAATGTGAGTCAAACTGTGTCCATCTTCCCTGAAAATGCTTCTGTTTTCTGCCTGACCAAGTAACTGCTCAGCTGGCTATAAGGACCTATGAGGTCTGTCCCCACTGGCCATTCCTTTTGTCCATCCACATCCACTGCTGCTCCCACCCCGTTTCTCACCCTTCCCTGTTCCTCCCTTGACTAGCTGTTCCTGAAATGTTCTAGGCACTCACTTGCCACTTTGCCTTTGTCTTTTCTGATGAATTTGCCTAGAAATGTCACCATTTCCTCAGCTCTGTCCTCATGCTTCACATCAGGAGAAGCTTCCCAGAAGCCTCTACTCAGAAGTGCAGACCCACCCTCTCTCCAGGCACTTTCCAACAACTCCCCAACATGCTAGGTCCCTCTTTCAGGAGATGCCCATGAGGGCGACTGCTTTCCCAGCTCCCAGAACAGCGGCATATGGGTGCTACGCGATGCCCATCATGTCACTGTGCTGGACTGCAGGGCAGTGACACCGGAGAGGCAGACAGCCTATGGAAGGAAGCAGGATTTCCTGCTGTGCTGAAAACAAGTAGTCCCTTCGCCTGTGTCTATCCCGGAGTTCAACAAACCTGTCAGAAGAGACGGCTTGACCATGATGGTCACTTCACAGGGTAACATATATCAAAACACCAAGTTGCACACCTGAAACATATACAGTTCTTATTTGTCAGTCATAACAATAAAGCTAGAGAAAATAAATAAAAGATACAGTGTCACTTTGAGTCTTGCATTTTTGTCTTTTCTATTCATCTATAATACTTTGCAATCATCACATGACCAAATGCTTGTCAGTTACATATATCTTAAGCTATCATCATCTATAGAAAAAAATCAAGAACTTTGTGAAAGTTCTGATGACTTGTTATATGCTCCATTTCTGTATAGAAGTAATTAAGCTCGAAATATCATCACTGTAAGAGGAAATGGAACTTCAAGAGACAAAAATAATTTTTATTTTCAAAATGACACAAATATTTTAAGAGATAATTATGTTACCAAGCCTCTTATTTTTTTTATTCATACCTTCCTAAGACTTATGTGGTCATAGTTTTGCCTTAAAATATACTGTTTTACAATTGAAATACTGATTATTAATTTTTACAGAACACACACATACATGTATATGTATGTTTCCTACTGAAGCAATTAAAACAAAAAGAAATGTACTTCATTAGTTAGACAAATGCATCACATGTTCCCAGTCACTCAGCTTCTCAGGACTCAAATTTCCATGTATATCGCTAAGCAAAATGATGGCTGTGGCCACGTGACCTGGGCAGAGCATATGCTGTATGCTTCATCAAGGGCTGGGCCACAGATGGTCTTGGCAAGAAAAAAAGTGCTGAGATGTACTAAACTAAACCGCAGAGGCCAGAGAGTGAGAGCAACTGACCAATTAATGCTGCCGGCCAGCCAAAGAAAGACCCTTGGTGCCTGGGTGTTTGCTGGTGCTGTGAGTTGGCCTGCAGGCGCGTATTAGTGCTACCCCACCCCATCACGCTTTGCACCACAGAGTCCGTCAGGCCTCTGCACCAATCCATGCAGTAGGTTTCCTCCTCACAGACTATGCTCATGTTATACAGCTGCCCCGCTTCACAGTGTCCCACCCACCTTGTTTGCAGCCAACAAAAATCCTTTCAGAGCAGCTTCATTTTTCTTCTCCAAACATAAAGTGTAAAAGCACAGGTTAACCAGGACACCCATCAACCAGGACTGCTGGGTGTTCAGACGTCTCAGCCCAGGGCCCGGCCTGCTTTTGCCAGCATTTGGCTCAACAAACACTTTCTTTCGGAAAAGCTTTCGGGACGAATGTTTTTGTCTAATTGTCTCATCACACTCTACGTGGGGTAAGAAATATGTTCCCAAGACAGTTGAAATCGGAGCTTGAACCCCAAACAGAAAGTCAGGCCCCACACAGTGTGGTGCCCACGAACGCAGGAAATGAATGCTGGTTCTGAACCAGCCCCACTGGGACAGAAGTACCCAGTGTAGGGTGTTGGGTTTGGACCCCAGCTGCTTCCTAAAATGGGAAACCTTGAGGTGAATGGTGGCAGGGATTTGTATTTTTAAGACGGCGATGGAATCTTAGAAAAGATGGGAAGACAAACTAATAACTTGTAAACGTGCATGTTGTTGTTTCATATTACATGTAATTTAATATGTTTTAGAAAAAAATGTATGCTAGTATAATATTTTCAGTGTGAAGAAACTCCTTGTAGAGTGCAGTGACCCCAGGGAGGGTGTGTGGGGAAAGCTGGATTAAGGCTTTGGGAGGAAAGGGTTACACAGAAACCTCCCAAGTGGCTCAGAGAACTCTGGCAGTTTTATTTGATCCACAGAACAGACAGAAAGAAATAGGATTTACCTCCTGGGCACTATATGTTCTGATTTTCCAAATGACTGTATTCACTGCTGTGAGCAGGGGATGGGGTTCAGGCTGCAAGATTTCAGATTTGCTTGCTATGTTTGCTGTAGAAAATTTAAGATCTACTCTCTCAGCTGATTTCAGGTATACAGTACAGTATTATGAACTGTAAACACCACATGTACACACATACCCAGAACTTAGTCATCTCAGAACTGAAAGCTTGTACCTTTGTATTTCAGTTAGCTCTGATGCCAGTTAAGCCTCCTACTTATGCCAGTGATGGAGAAATGATAATGTCACACAGCCACCTCTCAGCCAAGAATGTCTCCTCTTACACATCCCTTCCAGACACACAGCCAGACTCGATGCTTGAGGAAACGAGCTTCACGCAGACGTAGCTGCATGGGCTCTGTGTGCTCAGATATATACCCCACACACGCAGCCCTGCTGCTGGCCCAGCATCTGGGCTGAACTGCAATGTTCAGGAGCCAACTGTGACTCGCTCTGTCTGTAGAACTCCAGAAGCACACTTTTTAATGCCTCAGACCCTATCAGAACACTGTAATGCCTTGGGGAAAACAAGAGAACATCATTAGGCTCAGTTAGTTATCCTATTGCTTTGCTGAAGTGGCAAGGTTTTTATTAAATGAACTGAAGTTTTAAGTAAGAATGTTGAGAAGCTGCCATACTGTTTCCACAGTGGCTGCTCCAACTCATGTTCACACCAAAACTGCTTTCTTTTTTCCACATCTTCGCCAGCACTTGTTAGCTCATCTTTTTAATGATAACCGTTCTGACAGGTGTGAAGTGATACCTCATTATAGTTTTATTTTTATTTCTCTGATGGCTAGTGATGTTGAGCACCTTTTCATATACCTGTTGCCAATACCTGTACTACCCTTTTCATTGCACTTTTATTCACAATAATCAAGATATGAAAACATCTAAGTGTCTATCAACAAATGAGTGGACAAAGAAAATGTGTTCATATATGCAATGAAATATTATTCAGCTATACATAAAGGAAATATAGCCATTTGAGACAACGTGGGTGAAACTGGAGGGTATTAGGCTATATTGTATGAGATCACTTATATATGGAATCTAAAAAAAGCTGAACTCAGAGAAATACAAAATAGTATGAATGGTGGGGATTGAGGGGTGTGAGGAGTGGGGAGATGTTGGTCAAAGGTGCAAACTTGTAGTTATAAGGTGTTTAAGCTCTGAGGATGTAATGTGCTCCATTGTGACTATTGTCAGGGCTGCTGTGTGACATACTTAGAATTTACTAAGTGACTCAGTGAGATGATGGATGTGATAATTAACTGATCGTGGTGACAACTCCATAGTGTATGTGTCTATCAAAACATCACATTACACACCTTTAATATATGTGCAATTTATTTGTCAATTCTATTTCAAAAATAAATTAAAAATTTAAAGTGAAATTTAAAAAACAATGTAAGAATGCAGATCTGTCATGCAAGACAAATGGAAACCACATCTTGCAGGCTGGGCTGTGTCTCCTCCACTGAGAACCTTTCTGTCCCTGCTCTCCGAGGAGGGCAGACCATGGCCGTCACCACAGCTTCCTGCACAGCAGATCTCCCACTGTCTGGGGTCTGGATCCACCACAGGACGTTTGAACCTGCCTCTTCCATAACTCTGCACCTGTAGGACAAAGCAGGCTGAGTCCATTTCCCATGATGCATTAAACCGGGGGACCCGTGGGGACAGGGCTGTGACAATAATCATTTTCACTGAGTATTTTCATATGCAAGTACTTGCTGCAGGCCAGAGTGAGGCACAGGCATGGGGACCTTTGGGGAACATTTGTAATACAGTTCTGTGGAATTACAGAATGAAGCGTAGGAAACAAGAGGCACTGTTCTCTTAAAGAATATCTGATTTTACGGAGTGAGACCGTGTGAAGCAAAGCAGTTACAGCCTCTGATTCTAGATTAGAGTTTCCCACGCTTCCGAAGGCAAGCCAACTTGGTGACTACAGTTCATTTATTCAGAGGTAAAGGGACTCCCATGGTATTTACTTAAAATGCCACATCCACTTAGTAAATTCTGTGATTTCTAACGAGAGATGGATGCATCTTGGTTTTACAGCAAGAGGTTGCACCAGTATTTCTTACTAATAATCACACATCTGAAAGCTGAGAGTCAAACCTAATTTAATGCAATTAAATGTTTACTATGAGCGCCTCTTAGGTTAAAGGGATTGGACACCGAGAAGGTATTTCTGAATAATGGCCTTGGCCATCAAGACGGGCCTGACTTCAACTATAACAGGCCCTGGTTAGGAAGCTGATTTCCTTGACTAAAAATCTGTCCTGGGCCTCCATCCCCTTGGGGTCTAATCAGCTACAGAGCCAGAGGCGGCAAGAATCCGTGCTCCCCAAAACCTGGGGACCTCGGTTTGAGGCTGCAAACTTGCAACTAAAAGATAAAAAGTCCTGGGCTCTGAGTACAGCACAGTTAGCACCATGTTTATCTATTTGAAAGCTGCTGACAGAGTAGATCTTAAATGTTCTCACCACACAAAAAAAGAAATGGTTATGCCAACCTACAAAATCATTCATACTGCAACATGTAAATGTATCAAATCAAAACCTGTATACCTTGAATTCATACAATGTTATGTCAACTATATATCCATTAAAAACAAAAATAAAGCTGTGACATACCTTTTAAAAAAAGAAAATGAGAATAAGAAATGCCCACACATTTGGGATTTAACCACATAACCCAGATTAACTTTCCTCAGTAGGATGTCTTTCAACTGAAAACTTTACAAGAAAGAAGTGTTCAAAGTTATTATTGGATGTGTCAAAGCACGGGCTATTTACATCACTATCTTTATTATTGTTATATTAATTGTTGAGAATACAGCAGAAAGACAAAACAGCTGTTTCTGAAAGCATTTGAACAATAGAGATTTATTCCAGAAAACAATGCCACGGTTATGATTACTACACTACATATAGGTTCGTTTAACTTCCATTACAATGAGTGTAAACCACCTGCCCTCTAGCATCTATCAATCCACAATAACTTATCGACTTCTGCAGCTTCATCTCTAATCTTATTAGGACGTACACCACGTGAGGGGTGTGCAAGGGGAGACCAAGCCCTGCACTGAGAGAAGAAGAGAGTCCTTTAGCAGAGAGTGTGGAAAGAATTCAACACACGGGTCAACGTTAGAGTCAAAAGGAAAGTTTATTAGAAAAGGAGAAACACTCCACAGACAGAGTGTGGTCTTCTCCCAGGAGCAGAGGGTGAGAGGGACCAAGAGAGAAAAATACTGAGAAGGAGCCTCTGTTTGCTGTTTACACAAGGGTTTCAGAGACATTGTTTCTGTGGACCCTGCTAGCCCAGAGCTTGCAAACACTTGCAAAACTCTGGGACTTCGGACAAGCTGTCATTTATATCTAGCCATGCTGCTGCTGGTACTTTAGACTCCAGGCCCAAGACGGGTCTTTCATTCAGCATTTTTGGCTCAATAAAACCTTGACTGACAAAAAGACTTCAGTCTTGGAAGTTAAAGATTTTTGTTTAAACAAAGGTGATGGCTCATCGTGATTTTGATTTGTGTTTCCCTGATGATTGGTGAGACTGAGCACCTGTCTCTGGACCTGCAAGTCTTCTTTGAAGAAATGTTTGTTCAAGTCCTTTGCCCATTTTTAAATTAGGTTTTTTGTTTTGTTTGTTTTGTTTTGTTTCTTTTTGTTTTGTTATTGAGTCCTAGGAGTTCCTTATATATTTTGGAAATGAACTCATCCTATATATATGATTTGCAATATTGTTCACTTAAAAATTTGTTAAAAGGGTAGATCTCATGTTTAGTTTTCTTAACACACACACACACACACACACACACACACACACACTGAGCAAAAGGACACAAGTAAACTTGGAGGTGATGGATCTGTTTACTACCTTAGTTGTGATGATGGTATCAATAGTATTTATTTGTGTTCAAAACCGTCTAATGGTATACATTAATTATATTCAGTTTTTTGTTTATCAATTTCACATCAATAGATCTGGAAAAAATAATGGAAAATGTTCTTTGAAAAAATGTTCTTTGTTTAATGATATAGAAAGATGTATGTGCAAAGTATACTCTCCTTTTTGAGATTTTTTAAACCAGTGTGTGTTCACAGACCAAAAATGATAAATATACATCAAAAAACACATGAAAATTATTTCTGGGTAGCAGGATTCTGGGTTATTTAAATAATTTTTATGTTTTCTTATACATAATAATTTAATAAGATGAACACATGTGATTAAACATTTGGCTTTAAAAGCACAAAGTGAGATGATAGTTCTCTGTCAGAGTAAATGGAAAGGGTGGTGTGTCCTTCCTAAATGAAGTCCATATAAATAAAACCTAAACTGGTTGGTGGGCAGGAGACCAAGTAGGGAAGCCAGGGTCAGAAGGAGGACTCCTGGGGAGGACAGAAGTGACCACTGACCTGCAGTGGGCCCTATGGGCTGGAGCCACCATCTCCCAGTAACTTGCCAAAATGAGCGACACAAGAGGAAGAGGTGAGGCGTCCGCTGCATGTTCCCTGGGCCTTTTAGAAAACATGGAGCTGGCCACGTGCACAAGGGTCACCAGACAGGTGGTACTACAAAAGAGGGGAATGGGCACTGTTCAGTCCACCGGAGTTCCCAGGACAAAACTAGGAGTCACCCAGCATGCAGGTGGCCTGTTGTGAACAAGCAAATCAAGGGCGAGGTTCTTGTCAAGAGAATTAAGGTGTGTATCGAGCGCAGTAAATTCTCTAAGAGCCCAGAAAGCTCCCTGAAACCTGTGAAGGAAAATGGTCATAAAAGAAGGATGCCGCAGAGAAAGGTATGGGCTCAGCTGAAGCGCCAGCCTGCTCCCCCTGGAGAGGCTCTCAGTGAGCGCCATGGAAAGGACGCTTTCCCCGTGAGTCCATACTGCGACGGGTAGGAAAATGAAGACCCTTGAACTGTTAAAAAGAAAAAAGTAAAAAAGAGAAAAATGGGCAGTGTCGGATGGGTAAGCCCCACACAGGGACCAACCAGTGTCTCTCTCCTTGGACACAGCACTGAAACTCAAAATGAATTGGGCGCTATGCTCTGCCATTTGTCTCAGTCACTACCGTTTCAGAGTATTCTATAGTTCACTGAAAGCTCACTTTTATGCGTCCTCTTCCCACCTTACAGACAAAGCGAGCGAGGTCCAGGAGGTGCGTCTTAGCCTTCGGAAATGGGATTAAAGTCTTTTCTGGATCGATTATGCTAGCGCGGCCAGGGACCAAATCAAGGAGGCTGAAGAAACTGTAGACCTTTGGTGTCACCACAGCTCCATCACTGAATGACTGAGACCCACTGAGACCCAGGTCTTATTTAATTGAGCATTTAGGGATGAACAAGTTTATTTGTGATCAATAAATGGTTTACTGGGCCCAATGCTGGTAAAAGTGTGAGGAAGCCAATGCTCTTGAACAATGCTGGTTGAAATGAAAATGCTATAACCATCTCAGTTACCATGACGAATTGAATATATGTATCATTACTTCCTCCTGAAACAGCACAAAAAAAGACAGGATAAGTACTTTAAAAGGTAGAACGCCACGAGGAGGAAAAAAAATAGCATAGATGATAGAGGTTTTGTTCATCCCTCTGGCGACCAAATCAAAATTATGATGGAAACAAGAAGCAGCAGCAAGGAAAAATCACCTGGGATTCTGATGAACAATCCATACAACTAGGGAGAAATCCAAGGAATCATCCTGCAATGGCAGAAGGTAGGACCAGGTGAGGACGTGGGGCTGCCAAGTCTCGAGCTGCTGAGTGAGTGAGACAGAAGCGGTGGCAGTGGCAGCGGCAGAAGCCTCTTAAAGGGGCCTCATCGGCGAGCTGATATTCGCAGACCTGCTCTCTCTAAGCACCAGTGCCAATTCGGCTGTGCGCAGGAGACACCAGGGACTTACAGGGAGACATTGTCGTAGTGAAGGCTGAAGCGAGGCTCGCTCTGTACAGAAGTGCCAGCGGTATGATTGTTCTCTGTTGAGTTCTCCCTCTTCCCAGTGTGCAGAGACACAGTGCTGCCATGCTGTGTGGTCATTAAACTGGATGACAGAGGTTGCTCCACCCAGAGGATTTCCTAAAACTCTACCTCCCCCAACTCGGGCCCCCACCCAAGCCACATCCAGGTATATCCTCAGCGAGTCTGGTGCTCCTTGCTGAGACTCACACTGGTGAAGGCAGTGTGGCCTTTTGAGGCAACTATAAGCACAGCATCTGTGGATTGATTGCTGAATCTTAACAGGTGGCCCTGGAGGGGTAGAGGCTTGAGCTAAATTTGGCCTACAGCTGAACCCCTCTCAGGATTGTGTCCCTGGAAACCTACTTCACAAATTCACACTAATAAGACCGGGAGACTTAGGAGTTTTGCTTAGTACACAGAAACAGACATGGAAAGGCAGCCAAAATGGGAAGACAAAGAAGCAGAAACCATATGAGAGAACAGAGCAGAGGTCCAGATATAATGAAGTCAAATAATCTAACAGATGCAGAGTTCAAAACACTGATTATAAAGATGTTCAATGAACTTAGGGGAAGTGTAGATGAATTCAGGGAGAAGGTCAATAAAGAGGTAAAAAACATAAAAATGAAAATGGAAATTATAAAAGGGAACCAGTCTGAAATGGAGAACACATTATCTGAGATGAGAAGTATATTAAATGAAATAAACAAAGGAATAAATAAAATGAATTAAAAAAAAAGATCAAATGATCTATCTAGAGGATGGGAAAGCCAAAGACACTCAATCAGAATGGCAAGAGATAAGATGCCAACACTATAAAAACAATTTAAGGAGCATATGGGACACTATTAAGGATCCAAATATCCACCTGATCAGCATAACTGAAGAAAATCAAGATGTTGAACAGCTGTTTGAAGAAATAATGATGGAAAACTTTCCTAACCTGGTGAAAGAAATGGACATAAAACCCCAGGAAGCTCAGAGAACCCCCAAAACCAGCAATTCAAAGAGGCCCACACCAAGACACATTATAATTAAAATGCCGAAGGTTAAATACAAAGAAAGAATATTAAAAGCAGCAAGAGAAAAACAGATAGCTACTTATTAGGGAACACCCATAAGATTGGCAGCTGATTTCTCAAAAGAAACTATGAAGGACTGAAGGGCTTGGCAAAAAATATTAGACAGGATGAAGACCCAGGTCTACAAACAAGAATACTTTATCCAGCAAAGCTACCATTTAGAGTTGAAGAACAGATAAAGAGCTTCCCAGACAAAAATAAGCTAAAGGGATTTATCATCACCAAGCCAGTATTACAGGAAATGTTGGAGAAACTTCTTTAAGAAGAAAAAACATGTATTAAAAACAGGAATAAAGAATGGTAACAACTACATTCCTATCATTAGGTACCTTAAATGGAAAAGAATTAAGTGCTCCAACCAAAAGACAGAGTGGCTGAAAGGGTAAGAAAACAATACCCCTGCATATGCTGCCTACAAGAGACTCACTTCAGATTAAAAGACACACACAGACTAAAAGGAAGGGGATGGAAAAGATATTGCTTTGATGGACCTAGAGGGTATTTAAGTCAGACAGAGAAAGGTAAACACTATATGATTTCACTTATATGAGGAATCTAAGGGAAAAAAAAGAACAAACTAATAAAAAAACACGGATTACTGCCGTGGTTCTCCAATTCTAGCAGACAGTGAGAAGAACACACCCCCAGTTACTGGTTTAGCAGGGAATTTGCATTTCTGAGAGTTCTCTGGTGACTCACACTGTAGGTCTGGGACCAGGCTTTGAGAATCCCTGGTCTGGGGCCTTGCTGCTCAAGGGGCCAGCAGGAATGGCAGCAGCTGTGAGCTTGTTGGAGGGGCAGATGCTGACCCACCTTGAGAGAGTCAGAATCTGCATGTAACAGGGTCCTCAGATGATCTGTATGGATGTGAGAGCTTGGGAAGCAGGGCTGTGGGACATTGGTTCTCAAACACGAATTAGGTAAACCAAAAGCCCAGAGTGGGGTTGTGCAGAATTCCTGTTTCAAACAGAGTTTTCTCAAGCTTGTGATTACAACATAAAATTTAGAAATAATTATAAGGCACCTGAGACCTCTGAGCTCTGACAATGGGTAGCAGTTAAGTTAAACTTCATCAGCCTTGGTACCCTTATTCAGAAAAAAAGGAATTGGACTAGATGAACACAGTTTCTGAATTCAACTAATCAGTTTCATATTGGATGAAAACTGAAGAAAACCAGGCCCCTGTTCTTCCCTCCACTGAGTGGGCCATGGTCAGTCACTCCCCTCCCGACATCAGTGGCTGAGTCAGTGGTGGCTAACCCCAAATTATCACTGCAGACCAGCTTGTGCTTGCAGCTCCCAGAAGTGCTGTGGGAGGAAGTAGGGGCCAGATGGTGCAGATGCGCTGTCAGGCCATCTCCTCCCCCTATGAAGTGGGCTTGGGATGACACCAGGAAGAACAGTGGTCCACTTTTCTACCTCAAAGGCCACCAAGGCCATCCCACCCACATACTCCTCGTCTTCTGGGGTCAGATCTCTGAGCAAAGGCATTAATCTTGATTTGGTTTTTATGGCTAGAGGAACAATCAGGCATTTTTTTTCTTTCTTTCTTTCTTTTTAAGAAGTTTTCTTCTGTGTGTTTGGAAGAGAACAGAATATTGGGAATCTTCAGATACCAGATTTCAGGGCAATAGGAAAGCCACTCTACCTGCAATCCTGGGTTTCCTGAAAAGGCAAATGAACTCAGTGTTAGGTTTATTCTCAGTTAAGTCTGATGTTTTCCCACAGTATGCACACACACACACATGCGTGCAATGCACATGCACACAGATACACAGAAATACACACACACACTTGCACACATACGTATGCACATACACACATACGCTAAAAAAATGTGTTCCTTCTCCCCGCCCTCTGAATGGTCCCTTCCTACTCTAACATGCCCATCCCCTGGCAGCTAGTGGTTGGTGGGAGCACAAGCAGTGGTCAGATGCAACATCCTGCCCCATGTCGTGCCTTCCATTACTTCGGCCAAAACTGTCCAAAAGAGCAAAACTTAGGAGCTGAGAACCTGACACACTGCGAGGATGGGAAATAATCTCTTGAGAGAACTAGGGTGAGTCTTGACTCTGGGTGCTACCCTTCTGGGGAGAAGGCAGCTGGTTTTTCACATCTGGACTGGCAGGTTTTACTTTAAGGAGGCTGAGCCTGAAAACGGCACCCCCTTGAGAACACACACCATAAGCACATCCTATGCTCTATTTGGAGAATTACTGTGTGGGTCGTACTTATACTAAAATATTATCTGAAATTCAAATTTAACTATGCATCCCCTATTTTATCCAGCAATTCTAGACTGGTCACTTGAATATTTCTGCACCTTTCCTCAGTTAGGTATGGAGATTATTTTCCTATTTATCAGCTTCAAGGGGTTGACATAAGAATAAACAGTCAGTTACTTGAAAATTTATGGATGCAAAATAATGCACTCAGATGCTTTCGATTTAAGTAGTGCTTTTATTGGTGATTCTCTCCCCTCCCTCTCCACCCCCCCACCTCTCCCCCTGCCAGCTTTATTGAAATATGATAGACAATTAGTCGCTCATATTTACATTGTACAATTCAATGAGTTTTTTTCCAATTGTAGTTGGCATACAATAATATATTAGTTTCAGTTGTATAGCATAGTGATTAGAGCTCAAGTGATCACCCCACTAAATCTAATACCTCTCTTCGTCCTTACATATTTATTACAACATTTCGACTATTTTCCTTATGCTACACTTTATATCTCCATGTATATTTGTAACTATACATTTGTACTTCTTAATCCCTTTGCCCTTTTTCACTGTACCCTCCAACCCCTCTCCCATCTAGTAGCTCTCAAAATATTCTCTGTATCTATGAATTTGTTTCTGTTTTTGTTGTTTATTTTGTTCTTTAGATTCCACATGTACGTGAAATCATGAGATATTTGTCTTTCTCTATCTAACCCATTTCATTCAGTGCAATACCTTCTATGTCCATCAAGACAATATCTTTTTCCATCCCCTTCTTTTTAGTCTGTGTGTATCTTGCCTCCATTATTTCTGGATCTCTATTCTGTTCTATCATACAGTTTCTGCTTCTTTATCTTCCCATTTTGGCTGCCTTTCTGTGTTTGTTTTTATGTACTAAGCAAAGCTCCTAAGTCTCCTGGTCTTATTAACATAGCTTTGTGTAGTAGGTGTCCAGTGGCCCAGTCCTGAGAAGGGTTCAGCGGCAGGCCAAGTTTAGCCCCAGTCTGTGCCCCTCCAGGGCCACTTATAAAGATTTAACAAACAATCCCCAGATGCTGTGCCTATAGTTGCCTCAAGAGGCCACACCAGAAACCGAGGCCAACTGCCACCAGTGTAAGTCTAGGCACTTCTCAGCAAGGAGCACCTGACCTCTGAGGACACATCTGGATGTGGCTTGGGTGGGTCCATGAATTGGGGAGGCGGAGTTTCAGGGAATCCTCTCGGCAGAGCGACCTGTGTTATTCAGTTTGATGACGTCTCAGCTATGGCGGCACTGCATCCTCACACTGAGAGGGAGGAGGTCTCAACAGCAGAACAAAGCATATCTCCAGCACTTCTGCCCGGGATGGAGCCTCGCCTCTGGCCTTCACTCCGACAACTCAGTGACCCCCTATAAGTCCCTGGTGTCCCCAGAGCAGCCCATCTAGTAGTGCTGGTGCTCAGGGTGAGCATGTCTGTCACCGCGAAAGTCCGCTCACAAACATGGCCCCTTTGAGAGGTCTCTGCAGCTGCCACTGCTATGGCCTCTGTCCCACTCAACTGCTCCAGACCAGGCAGCCTCATGTCTTCACCCCGTCCTATCTCTTCTCGTTGCACAGTGATTAATTATTTGTCTTTCTAGTTGTAGTGCTTCTGTTTGTCTAGGTCCCAGGCGACTTTCCTTGCTTTTTACTCCATGTTTCTGTCACAACTTTGATGTAGTCGCAAGAGGGATGAACAAATCCTCTATTGTCAATGCCATTTTGACTTCTCTTTCTTTTGGTGATTTTTATCTCTATTCTTTGAAAATGCTTTTGAAGTTGTAGAACAGATATAGATAACAGGCATTATTCTTTTTACATCTTGCTTAATCTTAAAAAACTGTTTCTTCATCACCCCATTCTGCGTCCACTGTCCCTCAATCCTTCCAGGCTGTACTATTATACTATGTTCTATAATAAGACCATGTTTATACATTGGCACATACCATTCCACAGGTGTAAGGGACATGATCTATCAATTTGATATATTTGTATATTGCAATGTGACCACCTTCACAATGTAACAAACACCTCTATCCTATCATATAATTACCATTTCTTCGCCGCTTTCATGGTCACACTGCAGTACAGTTATCCATCACTATTGTGATGTCCATGAGATCTCCAGACTTACTGTCTGTAGCTGTGAGTTTGTACCTTAAACAATGTCTCCCAGTTCCCCGACCCCTAACCCCTGGTAACCACCATTCTACTCTCTGTTTCTTCTGGTTCATCTTTTGTAGATTTCACATATAAGTGAGATCATACAGCTTTTGTCTTTGTCTGACTCACTTAGCAGTTTCCCCAAGGTCCATCTATGTGGTCACAAATGGCAGATTTTCCTTCTTTCTCATAGCTGATAGATAGATATAGATATATGTGTGCATAGAAATAGAGATGAACCACACCTTCTTTGTCTATTAATCTACTGACAGACACTTAGGTTATTTCCATGTCTTGGCTATTTTGCATAATGCTGCAATGAACATGGGGATGTACATATCTCTTTGAGACCCAGTTTTCACTTATTTCCTTTATATATATAGTCAGAAGTGAGATTGCTGGATCATATGGTAGTTTTATATTCAAAAGTTGTTTTCCAAAGTGGCTGAACCAACTTACAGTCTCACCAACAATTATGAGTGTTCCCTTTTCTCTACGCCTTTGCTGATACTTAATATCTCTTGTCCTTTTCTTCTCTTGTCTTCTTGGTGGCAGCCAATCTGACAGGCGTGAGGTGATGTCTTACTGTGGCTTTGATTTGCATTTCCCCGGGGAGCAGTGGTGCTGAGCACGTTTTCATGTGCCTGTTGGCCATTCGAATGTGTTTTTAGCATAGCCAGTTTGACCCAGCCAGGCAACACTCTGATTATATCACTCCTGTGTCCAGCGTGTATCTCCTTTTCCCACACTTCATGTGCAGACTACTTATTTCAGAATTTAAGATTCTATATATCCTGTTTTAATTACTCCCTTCTCCTTGTACTTTTCTCACTTTGGGCTTTGCCTCCACTGTCATGTATAGCAACTGGCCTCTAATTATTTCCCATCTCCTGGCAATTGTTATTTTGAATGAATATCTGCGGCCCCTATGCCTCCCCACAAAGCAGACTGCGTGTCTGAACCAGTGCAGGCCATACCCGAGGCGTTTTTCCGGCCTTTCAACCACAGAACATTTAGTTTCCGTGAACCACTCTTCAGAATTACTGGGCTCACAAGAAATCGTTCACAGTGCTGCAGACACGATGGAGGAGTGGGGAGACTATGCCAGTGGGGGAGGGTAACAAACACACAGATAATGCAGTGGGATGGGATGAGTGCCACGAATGAGATGCCGTGGAGGGGGCCGGGCGGTCCTGAAGACCTGGGTTATTGGGATATGGACTCAGCTTCCAGACAGAGACTCCAGGCAGAGGACTGGTCCCATATAGTGCTAGTGGAGAGCTCCTGCACGGGGAGGGTGGTTGGTGAGGTGAACCCGCCACTCGGGTTCATGCGCATTTTTGAGGTATAATTAGTGTGCCAAAAATTGCACATATTTAACATATACATTGAGTTTGGATGTGTGCAAACTCCTGTGATACCATCACTGCGACCGGAACACTAAATAAATCTGTCACCTCCAAAGACTTCCTTGTGTTCTTTTGAGGGTTTTGTTGTGATCTGGTTTCATTTCAAGAGCACTGTCATGAGACATTCCAGCATGTTTTCAAGTGCATGGCACCATACTGAGAACTGTGGGTGCTGTGTTGTGCAGCACAGCTTCAGAACTTATCCATGTAGTAAAACCGAGATTTTACATCTAATGAGCAGCTCCTGGCGACTACCACCCTACTCTCTGCTTCTGTGAGTCTATTTATAATTCATATGGTAATTGTCCTTCTGAGACTGGCTTATTTCACTGAGCACAATGCCCTCAAGTTTCATCTATGGTGTCACAAATGCCAGGATTTCCTTCTTCTTCTTCTTTTTTTTTTTTTTTTAAGGCTATATAATATTTTATTGTATATGCATCACGTTTTCTTTATTCATCATCAATGAGCATATGGATTGTTTCCCTATCTTCATTATTGTGAGTAATGCTGCAGTAAAGGTGGAGGTGCAGATATCTCTTGAGAGCTTGATATTGACTTTTTTTTTGGTATATATACCCAGAAGTGTGATTGCTTGATCATAAGATAGTTCTATTTTTAATTTTTTAAATTATTTTTCATGGTGGCTGCACCAACTCACATTCCCACCAAGAGTGATCAGACTTTCTGATTTCTCCACGTCCTCACCAACACTTGATATTATTAGTCTTTTTGATAGTAGCCATCCTAACAGGTGTGAGGTAGTATCTTGTTGTGGTTTTCATTTGCATCTCCTTGATGATTGGTAATGTTGAGTATCTTTTCATGTGTCTATGGGGCATTTGGATGTCTTCTTTGGAGATGGAGGACAGATAACACAATTGTGCTCAAAAAGTTGAATTCAAACATATGCTCTGATAAAAATGTTACCCTTTCTTTAAGGTTAATCAATATTTATGGAAAATCTACATGAAACAGCACTTTTGGCCTCAAGAAAAATTAATCATAGAGAGGAGACTGCAGTGGATGCCAATTCAAAAAAATAGATAAACCCCTTCAAGAAACACTGTAATTATTCACTTTGCTGTAAGTTTTTTTTTAAAAAATAGATATTATACGACTGATAGAGAATAAAAATTTGTCAAGATCATTTTTGTTATTAAGCAATGAAACCGCCATGTAATTTTTTCCTTCCTTCCTTCCTTCCTTTTTTCTTTTCCTTCTTTTTTCTTTTCTTTCTTTTTAAGGTGTACAATGTGATGATTTAATATATGTATATACTGAAATGGTTCCCAGGGTCCTATTGCTGATGTCAGGTCTGTGTCATTTGCACTACACCACACAGCCTCTTTTTCAGACAGGGCAAATGAGAATGGGTTCTGGGTAGAAGCACAAACTGTGCTGTAGAAACCAGAGGGATAAATGAGTGCCAGTCTGGTTTGGTGATTTTGTATATCTAATCATATGCTTGTCACACGCTAAACCTTCCTTTTAAATGTTTAATATTTGAATAATTTTTTTTTCTATCTGATTTCTTGGATTCTAGTCAATTAGCAAAGTATCCTTTCAATACTGTAGACTTACTCCTTGTGCGTTAGCCATGTTAAAGAAAAAAAGTCAGTAACACTAGTTAAAGATGGTAATACAGACTGTATTCAGGACCATCACAATAGGTATAGAGACCATCACAACGGGGTTTACAGTGGGGAAGAGAGACAGACTCAACACCAAGCACAGCCCGGGCAAGTGTGGCTTGCTGCCAAGGAGCAGGGTGGGATCAGTGGGTGGAAAGTTACTGAGAGGAAACATCCAGGGTGAGGGAGTTCTGGCTAACCATGTTCCCCCCATGGGATTCTTGCTAAAGACAGGCCAGGCAATCAGATGTCACCTGTGGGTGCTGGAGGGTGAGGAACCTGGTCAGATATCACAAGTGACCAGATATTGAATGTAGTGGTTTCTGGTTAAACTGTCTTCCTAGAAAAACCCAGTCTTCCTCCTGTGTCCTCACACCCCCTCCACAGTCTCAGCACTTCTGATACCACATGCTTTTCCAAGCCAAGCAATTCTCTGAAACGACAGTAGAATGCCCGCAGGTGAAGGGCTGAGTCCCTCAAGCCTGTTTCCACCCACTTCAGATGCCAATCACAAGTTCAGGTCATCACCTGTGCTTCTGACCAATTGGCTATAGATCTGCGGTTCCCACAATCCCCTCCTTGGGTTTGATTAATTTGCTGCAATAGCTCACAGAACTCAGGGAAACATTTACTTATGTTTCCCAGTTTATTAAAACACATGATAAAAGATATGGATGAACAGCCAGATGAAGAGACGCATAGGGCAAGGACTGGGGGGAGTGTCCTGAGTACAGGAACTTTTGTCTCCATGGAGCTGGAGTGTGTCGACTTCATACTACTTGATGTTTTCCAGTCTGGAAGCTCCTATATCCCCAGACTGTTGGGATTTTGGGGAGGCTTCCTTGTGTAGGCATGACCATTTTCTCTAACCGTGGCTTGGTCCTTCTGATGACCAGCTCCCATCCAGGAGCCATTCAGGAGCCACCCAGAGCCTCCTCATTGGAACAAAAGGTACCCCTAGTATTCTTATCACTTAGGAATTTACCAAGTTTCCAGGAGCTCTTATCAGAAACTAGGGTCAAAGACTGAATACCATAACGAGATATACTATAGTGCTCTTATCACTGGGGATTTGCAAAGCTTTGGGAACTCTGTGTCAGGGATGGGGATGAAGACCAAAGACATCTTTCTTATAATAAATCACAATCTCACACTGTCTTAGCAGGTTTATTGCTAAAACTGGATTTTTAGAAAGAAGTGCACAGAAGAGCTCAGGAGAAGGTTCAGGAGCCTGACTAAAGTTTGGAAAAGCAAAGAAAGTTTGTCAGCCATTGCAAATATCTATGGTTACTGAGTGTTTCTGCATTTGCTTCATTTTTTGTTGACCAGAAAAACCAAAATGTTGATGTAGTCAAATTTGTCAAGTTTTTAACTCATGGATTGTGCTTTTGGGTTTTAAAAAATAATTTAATTTCCTTTAACTGATTTCTACATTTAAAGTAAAAGTCGCACATAGTGAAATGAGCAAATTTTAAACGTAACGCTTGTTGAGTTTTACAAAGTACACTTACATAACTGGCGCCCTGATTGTGATATATAACTTTTCTATCACCCCAGAAAGCCCCCTCACGCCTCTTCTCAATCATCTCCAAACACTGTTCTGATTTCTATTTCTGTGCTTGTCTTTTTCTTTTTTTTTCTCCTCCCCTTCCCTCTCCCCCTCTCCCTCTCTCCCTCCTCTCCCCCTCCTCCTCCTTCTTCTTCTCTTACAAATGCGCCCAACAGGTACTCTGTGTCTGTCTTCTCTCACTCAGTGTTCATGTCAGGAAGATGGATCTGCACTGTGTGGTGCTGACATCTCATTCCTTTAATTGCTGAATACCCAGGGTCCGTTTATGTCCACACCCATGAGCGTAACTATACATTCTCACTGTGATGGCACTGGGGTTGTTTCCAGCTATTGCTATAATGAATACAGCCACTGTAAACAGACACATGTAAGTGCTTTTGTGAGTGTCTCAGGTGATCTTCCAGGCGTAGAAATACTATTTTATTCTCCTGGGTCTTTGTGAAGAAAATGTTCCCCACTCTTACATGACAAAGCTTTACTCTGAATATTCTTCATTTGACTTTTTTATTTAGATATTGAATCTTTATTAGTATATGGCATCAAGTAGGGTTTTTGCTTTTTATCTCTCTCTCCAAAAGTGAGCCAGATTTTGCAACTTCATCTGTTAGAAGCTCCATTCTTTCCCATTAAATAGTGGTTCCTTCTTTATTATATATCAAATTTCTACTAATATGAGTCTGTTTCTTTGCACTCAGCTTCTTTATATTGGCCTATTTCTTGTATTCCCTTGCTAGTGGCATAGTGTTTTAATTATTATGACTTGGCATCAGGTGTGATATCATCCTCTACGACATCATAGAAGGTTGGCCCAGAAAATATAAACTGTGGCAAATTTTTTCTCCAGTAAGATGGGTTTCAAGATAAAGAATTGGAGTGTTTGAAAAATCACTGTAATGGCTGATGTTGTAGGCTTCAGACTGGCCCTCTTGTGACGTTACCTCACCCTACAGAATCACCCAGGGGGGACCAGAAGAGGGCAGAATGAATGTACATTGACATTGTCTGTTAACAGTGTCTATCCAGCATGTACCATCTTTGTTCTTTGTTTCAGACTTGATTTATCATTTTGAGGACTTTATCCTCCCATATTTATTTATAATGGAATTTGTTGATTTTATTAACAGTGCCAGCTTGAATTTTGATTGGGATGCACTGACTACATAGCTCAATGTGAGAACAAAATGCTACATTTATGCAAATACATTATTCCAATCAAAACAATATTACTCATTTATTCAAATATTTTTAAATGAATTTTAGTAGAGTTGTAATTTTTGTTTTTCTTTCATTTGTGAGGCTGCTTTTTAGATGCCATTTACAACCATAGATTTATTTAAAAAAAAAACATTATTTTCTAGCCTGCTGCTGTAAGAATATTGTTTATCTACCAGCCTTGCTAACTTTCTCATTTCATTTTATAGTTTGTTAATTTGACTGGGCTTTCTACAAGTTAATATATATCTATGAAGTTAAATATTTTCTCTCCTTTTTTTTTCAACTCATGCCGTTATCTTGTTTTATGTCATTATTATGTTTAAAATATCTATGTTCTTGGCTGTTTTTATCTTGTAACTGATCTTAGATTTTTTTCTAAATTGTTGACATTAGGTTTGCTGTGTTTTTAGTCTATTGGAGTTATCAAAACAAGGAAGTTTTATCTTAAAATCAGTTGTGTGATTTTTTTTTATTGTTAATGAGGCTAGATATTATAAAATGCAATTTTTGGAAACCATTGAGATTATGTGGTAATTTTTCTCTTAGATTTCTAATGTAGTAAATTATATTAACAGATTTTGTGTTAATGACCTGTCCTTAAATTTCTGTCATGTTCATTATTTTTATTACAAATTTCAGGTTTAGCTAACTCATATTTTATTGACAACTTCTGTATTTTCATGCGTGAATTTGGCCTATGTTTCTTTCTCCTACTTACTTTTTAAAATGAAGAATATTCTAATCTCATTAATTTCTGATGCCAAAAGTGAGTTTGGTATCATTTTCTATTTTCCTATTTCTGGAATACCTTGTTAAGAGAAGATACATTTGTCACATGGAGTTTGATAATATTTTATATGAAACCATGTGGGATAGCATTTTTGAGGTATGGAGGATCGTGCCACTATTTGCATTTTATTTTCTTGAATTTATTATACATAATTGTTCATAATATTTGTTTTACAGCTGTGGTACTTATTCTGAAATTTGTTTTAGTGTTATTTTTGGTTTCTTCTCTTTTTACTTAATTGATCTTTCCAGATTTTTGCCCACCTTACTGATATTATTATTTTCTAATATTTGGTTCTCTATTACATTTATTTTTCCCCACAACTTTTCTCATTTCTCTTTCTTTTTCCAACTTCTTGAGATAACTGCTTACTTTGAGTCTTCTTATGAATGTATTTTAGCAATGCATTTTCACATTTTCCTTTGTTTATATCCTTCAAATAGTCTTTTGTAGCTTTTACTATTACATGTTCAAGAAAGATTTTTTTTTATAATTTATTCTTTAAAATAAGGATTACTTATTATATTACCTAATGCCTAGACATATGAACATTTTTAGTTATTTTTAACTTAAAATTTTTAAGGTTAAAAATAAAGTTGATTTTTAACTTTATTGCTTGATGGACAAGTAGTATGTACATTGCAGATATTTTGAATATTTCTTTAGATTTCTTTTTTGGAGTTATAATGTCTTAAGTTAGTATAGAATATTTGAAAAGTTAAAAAAAAGTATGAAAAAAATCACGCATGATCTCAATATTTTGGCCAACATACATTTTTATGCTTAACTTAATATCTATTTTTTAAATGATAGAATATTACTTAATTTATTAATTCAGTTAACAAATCTTTGTATATCACCTATGGCCTGACATTGTCTGATTTCCCCTGATTAAAAAAAGGCAAACATTTACTTCACGTATGGCAGAAATTAGTGCACACTTATGACCAATAATACTAAAGACATGGAATTCCATGTCATTATTAATGTTATGGGATTTATGCTCCTGGTTTTAACTTTAAAATAATAATAATAATAAATCTTTAGAAGGGTAAGTCAATGAATCATCAATAACCTCAAGGATAATTGTTTTCACAGATTCTTTCTCTATTTACCAGTTTAGGAAGATGAAATCACGAGAAAACTGAATTCTAGGGAAACGGAAAGAAAAGAAAAGATGGGGACAGTGAAATTAAATTTTGCCAGATGTACAATCTATACTGTTAGCAATTATTACATTCAAATTTAAGTACTTGTGAAGATTACCCAGAAATCTCTTCATCAGACCTCATCCTACAAAGAAAAAGGGCCCTTTACTTTGTATTTAACAAATTCTATTATTTGCTTAATGGCCCCATATGTCGGTATCTGACATTGTTTCTGTACTTTTTATCATTGACACCAAGGAAATGTCTTCTTTGAACCTTGACAGTGAGCAGGAGGGAGGCTCACAGCTTTGACATTTTACATGCAATCTCACGTGGAGGTAGGAGGGATGTGATAAAGGAGGGAAAGAGCACTCACAGGACAACTGGTGCAGTGGGGGTCTTGTTGCATTGCCAACTGTCCTGTAACTGCAAGGTGCTAATTCTCTGGCCTCCACTCCATCATTTATTGCTCACTCGACTCTCTCAAGGATGGTGATTATTGATGGGAAAACACGCAGAATTTGCACAAAATAAACTTCCCCGAACATAGGTGGAGATCACAGCACTCTATACTGTACACGGATGGCCGGACAGCCAGGTCTGAAGGAGCTTGCTCTGGCTTCAAGGGCCAAGCTAAAAGGTCCTCATAGTCAACAGGATGGATGTGGGTGAGCTGCTGACCTACCTGGGCTGTGAAGAAGCCACATCTTCCCGTTGCTAGGTGGTTAGGCCATTTCTACTGCCTTTGCCCCTCACCGTTTCTGGAGACTCAGGAAATTTGCATGCATGCCTTATCAGGATAAATCTTAGCCCTGGAACTTTTCTGATTATTAAATACAAGACTGAGAGTCAAAGATCAGACTATTAGGATTTCATCCCATTGTTAGCTTAGCCTCTGGTTAATTTCTGAATTGCATTTTATATCTGCGGTTAATTTCTGAATTGCATTTTATATCTGTGACCACTTGTCAATTCTGAAGAGAAGAGAAGTTTGGGGGGAAATGGCAGGCTTTGTTTTAATGACAGGGAAAGCTACAAAATATGGTGAGAACATTTGGAAGTAGGTAACAATCTCTTTCTTTCTCTCTCCTTTTTTTTAATATTTCCACTTAGTTGCCTGAGAGACAATGAAAAGAAGCTCAAGAAGGTAAACCCAGATGTGGGAAGGAAACGGTAAGAACACAACATACCAGAGCTTTTCTCTCTGGCATTTACTCCTAAAATTTTTGTCCCACAAGAGTGAACATCTTAGAGCTATAATGAGAGAGTTCTTTGGTGATTTCCTCTAAGACTTGGCAGAAGGTTAGATGGTGGGTCTCTCTAAACAGGGGACATGGGGTATGTGCACATGACTTGTTTCTTAATGGTTATACAAAGCAAATATACAATGTATAGCTGGAATAAAAGATGTTTGTTTTCTGTTGGCTATCTACAGTGGTCACACTTCCAACCTATTCTTTATGCTTAGCCAGAATAGCATTTGAGAATATAAGTGTAATCATGCTTTTGCCTAAGAGCTTTGATGGCTCTCTATTGCATCAGAATAAAATCCAGACTCTACCAGGGACCACAGTCCTGTAGAGATTGAGCTCCATGGCCCTCCCCAGTCTCATTACCCATCCTCCACTCTCACACTTATCTCTCAGGAACTCTACTTCCATTTATTCATTCTTCAAATCACTAAGCTCAGCCTCACCTCAAGACCTCAAAACACGCTGCTCTCCTAACGCACACAGCTTTTATTTCCTGTGCATGTGCTTGGTGGTGTCTCTTCCTGGCACTGCTGGTTCTTATTGTCCCCTATTGCACTGTGTGGAAGTGTCCCTTCCACGCCCCGTGCATTTTCTGCTCTGTCCTCTACTTAGGCTTGCATGCTTTCTCACCACTTAAAACCATATGTTGGTTCATTTGCTGCATGCTTTCAAGAGACTATCCATTACTAGATAGGCTTGTTAGCCTATCTGTTGATCAACCCTTACAAGACACTCAATGGAAAAAAGAAAAAAAAGTGGAAAAACAACAGATAACTGGACATCCATATCTCACTGCAGCTTAGATGAACAGAAACATCCTGACTTGTTTGTTTCTTATAGGCTTTTCATATCTTTGCACCCAAACTCTTTCCTAATCGTTCCATCACAAGCTCTGGGTTTCCGGAGATGCCGGACTCTGAGATGCCTGCCTTCTTTTACAGAGTGAAAGGGTGGGGGACTGTGAGGAGGGCCCCGTTGTTTGTTGGTGACAAGAAACAATGTTTGCAGGAATCTGCATTTCCTGTGCTTCGCTTACACTTTCTCTGCACCAAGGCAAAGGTAGAGATAGTGGGTGGCTGTGCCTGTGTTATGTGACTCTGTAACTCCCATTACAGTTTGTAGCTGGGGAGGCGAAAGCAAATACTCGGTGATGTCGCCGGACCAGGCCCTCTCTCAGGCTGTCATAAATCAGTTCTGTGGAGTTGGGAAATTTAAACAAGGCTCTTGCTCTGTCACATCTGAAGTGAGATTTGCACTAGCTGACATCCATAATTCTCCCCTGTGAAGGGAACTGAAGTGTCGACATTTTCAGATACAAGCAAATCTTCATCACAAGCAGGCAATAATAACTAAGTGAAGAGAGGCTGCATGTGTCTGGGCATCCCCATGCAAGCAAATCTCATGGGATTTTGAACAGCCAGCTTGGAGGGGATGATCTCAATCACCTCGACAAACCAGCTAATTTCAGTGCACTGTAGGTGAGATTTACACAGGCTAGAAATAATTCCATTCTGCTTTTGGTGGATTTGGCAGGATGATACTCTGAATGAAGTTACATTATCTACATCTTCTTAAGTCAATTTCAGTTATCTTATTTTTACTAGAATTTCATTCATTTAATTCATAACTTTAAACACATTTACAAAAAGGATAATATAAGCTCTTTCAAGTCATTTAACTTTTTAAAATGTAGATTTACAGAAGTATAGTACAGTAAAATTTACCTTTTAGGTTAATAATTTGTTAAGTTTAGAAAAACACATATCATTATGTAACCATCACCTCCAATCAAGATATAGAATATCTGTACCAACCTCCCCGCCCCCAAACACACAACCCCTTGATACCTCTGGCCCGAATTCTGTTTTTCTCTTTCTGGGACTGCATGGTATTGTTGCTTTTAGCTTCATTGGAGTCTTACTTGAGCTTACCTTAATTTTTGAAATTGTTGTTATTCTAATTATTTTGAATTAAAAACTTAATTTTTGTGTTTTCATTTTTTTTTTGTTTAGATATGGGGGCATGTAGGAATATAACATTTCCTTTAAAAAGATTTTATCTGTACTCCACGTTTTGTTAAAGGAAATGCTATTATTATCTATTATTTTGTTACTTCAATTTTTATTTCTTCTTGGATCTGAGTAGTTTTTAATTTTAAGCATTGCTTTACATTTTTGATACTAATTCTAATTTCATTGCCTTATCAGTATCTGTGTTATTTCTGCTTTGTGGATTTCATCAAAGTTCTTGATCATACATTGTATATCAGTTTTGACATGGGTTAACTAAAATACTTTAAATTCTGTTTTTTTCACATGGGTTATAGTCTTAGAATTTAAAAATACTACGATTTTGTATTGTGGTTGTGAAAATAACATTTAAAAAAATCATTGTCTATTCATTAGAACAGCACTTGGCTGAAACTAGCACTCAATAAATATGAGCTAGAATTATGTTTATAGGCTCATACTATATAATTTTTGTTTAAGGATTATAATTAACTGTTAAAGAAACAATTAATCATGTATTTCAGATATTCTATGACTTTATTTTTCTTACCTTTGTTATTGACTATAATTAATCTGCTACTATTTTGAGTTAACATTCACTTTTTCCTTTTCTTTGCTGCATATCGATTCTAAATGCATTAATGAGGAAAGATCCATGACAGTAGTGGGTGTCTGGGGATATCCTCTTTGTCATGGTGTCTCTTTCTGGATCTAGTTCTGAAATTAGAGAAGGAATTCGCTGCCATCCTTGTCTCCTGGAGTGTGAGAAGGTTCTGTGGTGGAAGCTGGGCGGGTGGGGAGAAGGCTAGAATCTCCCTCAGGAGGCAAGGAGGATGAGGAAGTGAAGTGCTGATACTCGATGATGTCAGTCTGAGGGCCACTGCCAGGCTCGATGACTTTGCTCAGGCCCCATGACAAACTATCACAAACCGGGAGACTTAAACAATAGACTCATTTGCCCACCGTGCTGGAGATCCTACGTCCAAGATCAAAATTTTGGCCTCTCACCTTGGCTTACAGATGTCTGTCTCCTCCTTGTGTCCTCACATCATCTTCCTTTGGTATCTGCCTGTGTCCCGATTTCCTCTTCTTATAAGGGCACCGCTTGAACTGGATTAGGGCCACAGCATGACCTCGTTTTAACTAAATTATCTCCGTAAAGACCCTCTGTCCAAATATGGTGTCATTGTGAGGTCCAGGGGGTCAGGACTTCAGCATACAATTTTTTTTTTTGCAGGGGGACATCATTTCATCCATAATGTGGGTCAATACAAAACATTTAAAAAGAAAATCCAGAGATTTTTCAATCTCTGGAAGTGACAGCTAGGCCCAGGACCCAGGACTGCCGCACTGCACTTAGATTAGAGTGGACAGTTATCGGTGGGCAGTAATGATTAACGACGTGGGCTGGGATCTGCATTTCATGGCCAGACCTTCACCTCAGAACCACAGCCAGCCAGCCCCCAGCAGTATGCACCATTCATTAGCCCCTTTGCAACATGACTTCACACTTCACAAAGTTCAAATGAGTTTTACATTCATCTTTTGTTTTGTTTCCTGTTGTTTTCCTAAAGAACGCACCAGTTTTATCTTCCCTGCTACTAAGGTTTGGACAGTAGGTTTTCTTACCTTGGAGGTCATTGTTTATTCTTGAAGTTCTAAAGCCTTTACATGTCTCAGTGTTTTTCTTTCTGTAAAATAAATTTTTAGATAAAAGTCTTTCTTTCAAGACTTCTCTTTTATTACATCATTGGATACATTTGTTTCATTTGTTTGCATCTCATCTCCAGAAATAACAATTGTGTTAAATAAAATAAATGCTTTCTTTTTTCATAATTATAATCTCTTCTTTAACGATCTACTTCTTCATTATCTATTTAGTTTTCATTTTAAGCATGCTTTTTCCAAGCTACTGGTTTGATTTTAGAATAATTGATTTTACTTTTTGATGCTTTTAATGCTGTTTTAATTTCTCTAAAGATTTTATCATTTCTTTCTATTGTTTTTCTGATTTATGCTAGCCCACTTTCCCATTCCATTTATTATTATTATTATTATAATTAAGAACAGATAATTACTGTTTATCTACCTATAATAGATTGTTTCTGTTTTTCTGTGTGTGTGTGTGTGTGTGTGCGCGCGCGCACGTGCTATTTTTGTTATCAAGTTCATGCTTGCAACTTCATGCTTACTTCTTCAAGTGGCAACAGGTCATTTGTGAGATAGAATGGTATGTGTGAACCTTTGTGCGTTCGTCGGGGAGAGTGGAAGAGGGGGATAAAAGCCAAAATCCAGGATTTGATTTTGGTGTTGATTCAGACTGCTTCCTCATCAAGTATCCTGCTCCTTGTGCCCTGGGCACATCTCTATTCTGTGTATGTCACCCTCTTTGAGGTGGCAAGCCATTACAGGTGGTATCCTGTGTCACCTCCACATTCCCTCAAGCAGGAGTCTGAGAGTCAGAGGTACAAAAGGTTCCTTCTGTGACTTCTATCCCCTTTTAGCCCTTCTCTGTTGTGCTGTGGAATTATGTCCCTGCAGAGATGAATCTCTATCTTCTCTTCACCAGCGCACACTTATTAATCTGTGTTGTAAATTTGTATTTAGAATTTCTAGGATTGTCTCATTTACCTTTAAAGATACATACTCTTGATGCAGGGCAGGGCAAATTTCCCCAACTGACAGGGAGACTAAGCCCTGCACTAACAGAAGAAGAGGGTCCTTTGTTGGAGAGTGTGGAAAGAATTCGACACACCTGCCAAAGTTAGAGTCAAAAGGAGAATATATTAGAAAAGAGGTAACACTCCACAGATAGAGTGCGGTCTCCTCTCAGAGGCAGAGAATGAGAGGGACCAAGAGAGACTTGGAAAGATAGTGGTGGTGTCCGGGAGTGAGTGTTCAGGGAATTCAGTTTATATATCATTCTTTAGTTTCTACGAGTTATTGTTTAAAAGACTGTTAATCCATTTCCTTTACTATGGACATACAATGAGGAAGGGGAAGGGTATATAGCATGAAAAGGTAAGAATATGTAGAGTGAAAAGCCTGCTGACAGTTCCTAGCCTTTGAGCCATAGGTTCCCCATGGTTTTAGCCATAGGGAATGACTCTCAGTTCCTGTTTTCCCTTCACAGGTGTGAGGAATGGATGGTTCGCAGTCCTAGCAGGAATATACTTTTGTTCTGCAGGAGTCCTCCTGGCCTGGCTGCAGGGCTGATCAGCACATTGTAGTCTCTGAATGTAGCTTGATTAACATTTTTAATTCTCTTGCCTCCTCCCTACATTACTCTGTCATCAAGAACAGCAGAGAAGTAAATTGACTTTCAAACTCTTTCCTAGAAATATTACAAATTTCACTGTTTGATAATCTAGTAATTCCTTAAATTTCATAAAATGTGGGATTTTATTCTTCATTTTAAAAATCATTTTCCTAGATTTTGATTTTTTCTTTTTCAGCTTTATTGAAGTATAATTTACAAATATAATTTTAATATACTTAAAGTGTACTTTGCGATTTGATAAACATATACATTGTGAAAGGATACTCCCTATGGAGTTAATTAACACAACCATATTTACCTTTTAGTGTTCCTTTGTTTCGTTTTCGTGAGAGCTGTTAAGTTTTACTCTCAGCCAATTTCAATTATACAATACAGTGTTATTAGCCATATTTCATTGTGTTTCAGAAAAATAAAACAAAACAAAACACTAGGGTAAGCAGGCTTTTAATTGTATTTAACTTTTCAATTGTCAATCCAGCAATGCCCTCGAGTTAAGGGCAATGAAACACTGATTTCAACTGCAATTTCAGCTTCAGATAACTGAAGTGTCTTGTGTTATCTCTTTTCCTTGTAGGCAGGAAATAGCTACAAATGAGAGAGAAAGTCGAGGTCAAGATAAGAAAAGTAAGTCTGCTTCATAATATTTTTTATACTTGGGAAGTAGAAAATGTAAACATCCAGATTAGCTGAGCTTCTGATACTCTGTTAGGGTTGGAGTAAATTTTGTTTGGTTTTCTTATGGCAATGCCTTAGTCCTTCATTTTTTTGGCCTCACAAAACTGATCTTGTTATTTTGATCTTGTTATTATAGCAGTATCTATATCTAATTTATTGCAAGCAACACTGCGAACTTCTATGAGAAGCAATTAACCAAAATCATACCAACTTTAATTTCTGTATTGTTATTTTGAAATAGAGCCATTTTGAATATTAGCTGTCTCAAGCATTTTTTTTTTTTTTTGCTCATGCATTTGCTCTGTTTGACACAGTACCTAGATGGAGTAATCATGTAGAGGTGTACGTTATAATTTGACATCTACATATTCTATTGTGTGTTTACTACCCAAAGTCCAGTTTCCTTCAGCTATAATATTTGATCCCCTTTACCTACTTTACCCTCCCTCTCCCCCTCTATATTTGATTCCCTTTACCCGTCTACATCCGCCATCATCCCCCACCCCTTCCCTTTGGTAACCACTAGTTTATAGTCCATGTCCATGAGTCTCTGTTTGTTTATCCTGTTTATTTGTTGCTTTTAGGTTATATCCCACATATAAGTGATACCCTGTGATATTCAACTTTTTCTGTTTGGTTTATTTTGCTTAGCATGATTATTTCGAGGTCCATCTGGGTTGTCGCAAATGGCAGTATTTCATCTCTTCTTATGACTGAGTAATATTCCATTGTATATATGTACCACAGCTTCTTTATCCAACCATCTATCGTAGGATGCTTTGGCTACTTCCATGTCCTGGCCACTGTGAATAATGCTGCTATAAACATTGGTGTGCAAATATCTTTTTTGGATATTTTCAAGTCTTTGGTGTAAATACCCGGTAGAGGGATTGCTGGATCATATGGTAGATCAATTCTTAGTTTTTTGAGGACTCTCCATACTGTTTTCCATAGTGGCTGTACCAATTTGCAGTCCCGCCAGCAGTGTAAGAGGGTTCCTTTTTCTCCGCATCCTCTCCAACATTTGTTATTACATGTCCTGTTGATTATAGCTTTTCTAACAGGTGTGAGATAATATTTCATTATGGTTTTGATTTGCTTTTCCTTAATAGTTAGCAATGTTGAGTATCTTTTCATATATTCGTTGGCCATTTGTATGTCCTCTAGGGAGAAGTGTCTGTTCAGGTCCTCTGCCCATTTTTTGATTGGATCGTTTTTTTCGTTGTTGTTGTTTTTGAGCCATATGAGTTTTTTGTATATTTTGGATATTAGGCCCTTATCGGAGGCATTGCTTGCAAATATATTTTTCCATTCAAATGGTTGTCTCTTTACCTCGTTGATGATTTCTTTTGCTGAACAGAAGCTTTTTAGTTTGATGTAGTCTAATTCATTTACTTTTGCTTTTACTCCCCTTGCTTTTGAGGTCAAATTTATAAAATTCTTTTTAAGTCCAAGGTCCTGTGTTTTCTTCTATGCACTTTATTATTTCAGGTCCTTAATCCATTTTTAGTTAATTTTGCTGTGTGGCGATAGACAACAGTCTAGTTTCATTCTTTTGCAGGTGGCTTTCCAGTTTTCCCAGCACCATTTATTGAAGAGACTTTCCTTTCTCCAATGTATGTTTTTGGCTTTTTGGTAGAAAATTATTTGCCCATATAAATATAGGTTTATTCAGGACTCTTGACTCTGTTCCACTGGTTATTGTGTCTGTTTTGCTGCCAATACCATGCCATTTTGTTTACGGTCACTTTGTAATATAATTTGAAGTTGGGCTGAGTGATGCCTCCAGTCTCGTTCTTTTTTCTTAGGATGGCTTTGGCAATTCGGAGTCTTTTGTGCTTCCATACAAATCTGATGAGTTTTTGTTCTATTTCTTAAAAAAATGCCAATGGGATTTTGATGGGGATTGCATTAAATCTGTATAATGCTTTAGGTAATATGGTCATTTTAACTATGTTGATTCTTCCAATCTAAGAACACAGAATATCTTTCTATTTCTTTGTATCTTCTTCGATTTCTTTAATAGGGCCTTATAGTTTTCTTTATATACGTCCTTCACATAGCCTTTGTTTTAAAGTCTACTTTGTTTGATATAAATATTGATACCTTATTTTCTTGTTTCCATTTATGTGAAACATTTTTTCTATCTCTTTACTTTCAGTCTGTGTGTGCCTTTCAAACTGAAGTGAGTCTCTCATAAGCAGCATATGTAAGGGTCTTGTTTTCTTATCCACTCAGCCACTCTATTTTTTGATTGGAGCACTTATCCATTTACATTAAAAGTACTTCTTGATTGATATGTAGTTATTGTCACTTTATTATTCATTTTTTTAAAATCTTTTTTCTTCATATGAAAAGAAATCTCTATAACTTTTTTTTTGTAGTAGTGGCTTGGTGATGATGAACTGCTTTAGCTTTTTCTTATCTGGTAAACTCTATTTGTCCTTCAATTCTAAATGATAGTTTTGCTGGGCAGAGTAATCTTGGTTATAGGTCTTTGCTTTTTACCACTTTGAGTATTTTGTGCCAATCTATTCTAGTCTACAAAATTTCTGTTGAGAAACCAACTGACAGTCTTATGGGAGCTCCCTTGTAGGTAACTAACTTCTTTTCTCTTGCTGCTTTTGAGATTCTCTGTCTTTCACTTTTGGCATTTTAATGATGATGTGTCTTGATGTGGGCCTCTTTGGGTTCGTCTTGTTTGGACTCTCTGTCCTTCCTGGGCTTGTATGTCTATTCCTTTGCCAGGTTAGGGAAGTTGTCAGTCATTATTCCTTGAAATAAGCTTTTAATCCTTGTACTCTCTCTTCTCCCTCTGGTACCCCTATTATGTAAATAATGGTACACTTGATGTTCTCTCACAGGTCCCTTAAAATTCTTTTTTTTAGATTATTTTTTCTGGTTGCTTTTCTGATTGTTTACTCCTACTTTATTTTCTAAATCACTGATTCAATCCTCCTTTTCTGATTTACTGTTAATTTCTCATAAGGTATTCTTCATTTCAGTTATTGTAGTCTTCATTTCTGACTAATTCTTTTTTAAGTTTTCTATGTCTATTTTTATATTTTCTATCTCTTTGCTAAAGTTCTCACTGAGTTCTTCTACTTTCCCCTCAGTTCATTGAGCATCTTTATAACAAGTGTTTTGAATTCCGCATCTGGTAAATTGCCTGTCTTTATTTCGTTGAGTTCTTTTTCTGGAGCTTTGTTCTCTTCTTGAATTGGGACATGTTTCATTGTTTCCCCATTTTGGTTGCCTCCCTAATTTGTTTCTATGTATTGGATAGGGCCGCTATGTCCTCCAGTCTTAATACAGTGGCTTAATGTAGTAGATGTTTTTTGGGGCCCAGTGGCACAGTCTTCCCTGGTCACCTGAGCTGGGTGCTCAGGGTATATCCCATGTGTGGGTTGTGTGTGCCCTCCTGTTGTAGTTGAGCTTTGCTTTTTGCATGTCAATGGGAGGGATCAAACCTCAGACTGACTGGTTGTGAGAACTGCCCAGTTCATAAGGTTGACCCCATGAAGTAAGATTTACTTTAGCAGGGCTCTTATGCCTTCCCAGTCTGTTCTTTGGGTATGTTGTCCTTGGATACAGGCCTGGGTCACACTCCAGCTTGGTAAGGAGTCAGCCACTGTGCATGTTGGCCCTAGGACTCCTTACATGGGTTCCCCTACAGGCCAAATTTAGCCATAGCCTGTGCCCTGCTTAAGGCCACTTGGCAAGAGTCATCAAACCATTCGCCAATGGCTACTACCCATGCTGGACTTAGGGGTGCCTCAATAGGTTGAGCCACAAACCAAAGCCAGCTGCTGCTAGTCTGGGCTTGGGGCTGCTTAACAAGAGGTATGGTACACACTGAGGTCCAATGTTGCTTGTTTGGGTTTTGCAAAAACTTTGAGAGATTTTAAGAAAATTTACAGCATGAACCAAGACAGGTCATTTATACGGAGGAAGTGGTTTGGGTAGGCATGCAAACTGGGTGGGGTAGACTCTCAGGGAATCACCAGTCTGAATAGACCAATGTCAGTCAGATTGATGGAGACTCAAATATGGCAGCCACCTGGGTCTGCACACTGGGAGGTGTCAGGGCTCAGCAAAGGGACAATAGCTTCTGCCAGCACTTCTGTCTGGGAAAAAGCTGCCCCTCCAGCTCTCACTCTGAAGCCAGACAACTCAGTTCCTCCCTGTATGTCCTTGGTGCCTTTGAGCTGCTTTCTCAGCACTGGAGCTAATAGTGAGTGAGTTTTTCACCCCTCCATCTTAGCCACAATCTCTCTTGTTTTTCACCAGAAGCTATGAAGACTTCTCTTTCCAGCACTGGAACCCTGGTCTGTGCAGCCCTGTGTGTGGCTGGATCCTTTGTTCTTTTGGGGGGTTTTTCATAGCCGAGATTTCCTCCTGATTCTCAGCTGCTATGTGTGGTTGTGGGATCAGCCTGTTCCACATTTCTGCCCCTCCTTCTGTGTGTCCCCAGTTCTAGGACTTCTGTTCAGGTAGACTTCAGGTGACTTCCAGTGATTGCTGTTCTGTAGTTTAGTTGTAATTTGATGTGGTACAGTGATTTGATGAGAGTACAGTGTCACCTACTCTACCATCTTGACTGGGACTTTCTTAATAAACCTTTTTTTTTATATGTGATGTGGACCACTTGTGTCTCATATTTTGATTCAGATTGGATTCTTTTTACCTCTAAACCAAACCAGGTGATATGACTAAGAGCAGATTCTCATACTTTGGGGAGTTCGTTGTTTCCAACCATTCCTGGTACCATTTTTTTGCAGTTCAGTCACAATTACTGAGTTGAGTTACATAGAAGACATTGTAGGCTACTAATGTCTTACAAATCATGAGAAGGCTACCAGATTTACCAAGTAATGAACAGTAATTTAGATTGGCATTTTATAATACAACATGATGCTCACCAATGTGTTATCTCATGTACCTGGAATAAGAAAGTTTTTTGTTTGTTTGTTTGTTTGTTTATTTGCCATTTGATGAGTGCAAAAAAGATAATAGGCTACATTAATACATCTACTTTAATATTCTTATAGTCCTAAATCTTTAGTTTTTTTCTTTAATAATAGGAAATTATTGTGTTGAAGGCATAATAAAGGACCCAAAAGATATTTAAGTTTGAATATGCTTTTTAAAATTTGACAAAGGGGACTTTGCAAATATGACTAAATTAAGAATCTTGAGGTGAGGAGAGCATCCTTGGTTGTCCAGGTGAGCACAGTGCAAACAAAAGGTCCTTAAAAGGGAGAAGACAGAAGCAGAAGACACACCATCATAGTGACACAGCAGAAGAAAGTGTGAGCAGCCACTGGGTCTTATGTTGCTGGCATTGAATACAGAGGGGGATGGAATGAGAGCAACCTCTAGGAGTTGGAAAAGACAGTGAAATGGAGTCTTCCCTTGTCAATCAAGGAAGGAAAACCCTTATTATATGAGTCCAGAGGGGGCAGCTCATCTGACTATAAATACGTGCTGTAGTTTGGGATTCAGGTTAATTGTAGTTATCAGAAATTCTCTCAGATGTTCTCATTCTGATTCTAAGATGTGTATGTGTATATATATTTTCCTTCAATTGATGCCCTAACCTCAAATAAGAAGTCTATTCAGACATTAATTCAACTAACCTTTAACTTAATAATGGCATTTTACAGGTTTTTGAGACTAAATATTCTTGTTTCTAAGTATTTTAACATCTTAAGCACCAATAGCAGAAACACTAGTCTTTGATTTCTTTGTGCCATTCATAGTGACATATGATTCTCCAAGCTGCTGTCTCTAATGCTATAACTGAATTGCATTTTCAGTACATAATTTCCTCAGTTCATGATTACAAAACAATGTTAAAATCAAAACATATTTTTAATTAAATTATTACATAAAACTATATATATGAAGATATGTGACTTTATGAATATACCTAACATTTTATATTTGAAATCAGTGCAATGAACATGAATTTATTTGTGAAGAATGATGAGTTATTAGAAATTATTAACATACTGTTGTTTTATGTAATCTGTTTAATTTGTTTAATATATTCTAAAATGTTGCTAAGAATCACTATCAAGCTTATTAGGATGTAGATTTCAGAACCAGTCAATGTTCCTCTTATAAATTGAGATTTTTTGCTATATTTAGTGTCCTGTGACCTTCCTCATTCAAGTTGGTTTATTTAAAATATTAGTAGTGGATATCAGATTAACATACATATAAATTGCTTCAGTATTCATATATGTAATCAACCTCAATCTGTATATTTATATTTAATTTGAAATAGTTACTCTTATTATTTCAGTACCTATCTCTATAACAATTGTTCATCTTTTACCAGCCCACTGCAGGCTGTCCACTGGGGAGCAAGAAACTTCTACACTGGACAATAGGAAAAAGATTTGATATTATTTTGGATTAGACATTTACATACACACACGATACTGCTTAAGGAAGGTCAAGATGGCAGGCTAGGTAAATGTGGGGTTTGCCTCCTCTCATGACCACATTAAAATATCAACCACATTATAAAACAGTAAACTTTGAGAATCATCTGAAGACTAACTGAACATATGACCTACAACTGAAGAGGTAAAGAAAAAATAACATCCAGACCAACAGGAAGGATGGAGATGCAAAACGAATGCCTCGACTGTCTGCGTGGTGGCTGAGCACTGAGAGGAATATTAAAGCTGAAAAGGTCCTCATGAAGAAGAGAGGGGTCCCAGCCCCTTGCAGGGGCTCACCAGTCCAGGGTACCCATGCCAGGAACAGGAGTTCGAATAAACCTGGCTGTAAAACTTAGTGATCATTTGGGTGAGATAGAAGGAATGTGAAAACTCAGATGTTTCCTTAAAGTGCCTGCGCACAGACTCACTCACCTGCAGGCACACACTCTGGGTTCTGGCAAAGGGTCAACAGCTGGGGAGGCGCAAGAGACATACAGAAAAAGACTGATGTGTGTGGCAATGGGGCTAGGGCTGGAGGGACAGCTACCATTGGCCCTTTGTCAGATCTTACTTCAGGACAGTCTGTAGGTGGGTGCCATCTTATCCTGTGTTGAGCCTGCCCCAACACACAAATTCTGAATCTGCATTGACTGGTGGGATTAGCCTGCTCCATCCCATGGCTCCTTGTGACCCCATCCTACCCAGCCCATGAATTGCCCACAGCAGATTCATTGCCTTGCAACTGTCCCCACCCTGAGAACTCAGTAGGTGATGCATTGGACAGCAGTCAGCAGTCCTCAGCGTGTGGCCTATGAGTGACACACACATCTCAGGAGACACATTTGGTAGAGGGAAGCTAGTGCCAGCCTGAGTTGCAGTGTCTCTTGAACAAATTTCAGGGATCTGTGGCCTCAAGGAGGGTGGCAGCTGGCTTTGCTGCAATCTAAGCCTTTTGCAAGAGGACACAGGCTCAGCACTGACACAAAACCTGAATCTTCAATGGCTAAGCATAAACTGCTCACTTACTCCAGTGACTCCTTGGGCTCCACACCATCCAACTCGTGTTCCACCCAAAGGCTCCTCAACAGCTAAGCCTAACAGGCAACTGGCAGGCAGCCTCAGGCCTTAGGGTTCCCTAGACCTTATACTAAGCTGTCCTAGGCCCACTACTGATGGCAACAGGCCTCAGGTCTCAGTTTAGTCTCTTCCACTTGCCTCCAGATCCAGCACCGGAAGTGACAACATGTAGATTGCTTTGTAACTCTTCCCAGGTAGCCCTGAGTTGTCAAAGGCAGTGGCTGACCTTGACCTACATGGAAGCCCCTCCCAAGGGGCCACAGGACAAACACATACAAAGGCTGGCATCAGACCACAACACATCACCACCTGACTAGCCTCACAAGTGGCACACAGAGTGGCTCCAACAGGTACGTGAGCCTGCTGGGGCAAATCCTATTCCTTGGGACTAGCCTCCACATAGCAGCTCATACTCTGTGAGTGTGGCCAGTCTTCACAGCCAGTCAACCTGAGAGTCAGTCCCACCCACTAATGTGCTAACAGTAATCAAGGCTTAGCTATAACAGGAGAACACACAACTCACACAAAAAACACTTAAAGGAAATTCCTTAAGAAGAAAAAGGGGTAAAACTATAAATAGAATTTTAAAATGGCAATAAATAGGTATTTATCAATAATCACCTTAAATGTAAATGCATTAAATGCTGTAATAAAAAGACATAGGGAAGCTGAATGAATAAGTGAACAAGACCCAGACATACTGCTGATCAAATGACACACAGAGACTGAAAGTATAGGGATGAAAAAAGATATTTTATGCAAATAGAAATAAAAAAGTTGGAAGTAGCAATACTTTATCAGACAAAATAAACTTTAAAACAAAGTCTATAGTAAGAGACAAAGAAGGACATTACATAATGATAAATGGATCAATAAAATAAGAGAACATAACCCTACTAAACATATATGCATCCAACATAGGAGCACCTAAATATATAAAGCAAATACTGACTGACATAAAGGGAGAGATTGACAGCAATACAGTCATAGTAGAGGACTTTAACACTCCATTGTAGTTAGATCTTCCAGACACAAAATCAATAAGGAAACAGAGCATTAAGTAACACACTAGACTAGATGGATTTAATTAAATTTTTAGATCACAGCAGCAGAACCCCAAAGCAGCAGAACAAACATTCTTCTTTAGTGTACATTAAACATTTGCCAAGATAAACCACATGTTAGGCAATAAAACAAGTCTCAACAAATTTAATAAGGTTGAAGTCATATCAAGTGTCTTCTCCTACCACAATGGTATGAAACGAGAAATCACTACAAGAAAAAAAATGCTAAATACTAAACAGTAAATGAGTTAACATTGAGTTCAAAGAAGAAATCAAAAAATACCTAGAGACAAATAAATATGAAAACATGATGACTTAAAATCTGTGAGACAGCAAAAATAGTCCTAAGAAGGAAGTTCATAGCAATACAAGCCTACTTCAAGAAATAAGACAAAGCTCTAACAATCTAATCTTAAACTTAAAAGAACTAGAAAACAAACAGCAAACAAAAACCAAAGTGAGTAAAAAAAAAAAAGAAAATGATTAAGATCAGAGGAAAATAAATGAAATAAAGTCTAGAAAAATAACACAAAAGATTAATGAAACTAAGAGCTGTTTTTCTGTAAAGATAAACGAAATTGATAAACCTTTAACCATTTTCATCAAGAAAAAAAAGCGATAAGACCCAAATAAAATCGGTAATGAAACAAAAGTGACAACAGCTTCCACAGAAATACAAAGAATTATAAGAAAATGCTATGACAATTATATGCCAACAAATTGGACAATCTGGAAGAAATAGATACATTTCTAAAAACATACCATCTTCCAAGACTGAACCAAGAAGAAACAGAAAATTTGAACCAACCAATTACCACAAAAAAATTGAATCAGTAATCAAAAAACTTCCAAGAAACAAAAGTCCTGGATCAGATAGCTTCATTGGTGAATTTTACCAAACACTCAAACAAGAATTAATGGCTATTCTTCTCAAACTATTCCAAAAAATTCAAGAAAGTTTCCCAAACTCATTTTACAAGGCCACCATTATCCTAATTCCAAAACCAGACACAGACATTACCAATATATATTTGTTCATCTTTTACCAGCCCACTGCAGGCTGTCCACTGGGGAGCAAGAAACTTCTACACTGGACAATAGGAAAAAGATTTGATATTATTTTGGATTAGACATTTACATACACACACGATACTGCTTAAGGAAGGTCAAGATGGCAGGCTAGGTAAATGTGGGGTTTGCCTCCTCTCATGACCA